>NC_051130.1:4358185-4666296 GCF_014839805.1 Manduca sexta
TGAGCGAAGCATAGTTGTCAGGACTTTGAAAAACATAATTCCGCACGCCTCTGGACCGCACTCCTCGTCCAGAGACATTGCATACTTCAACCCATACTTAATAAGTCCAAAGTAGTATATGAATATTAGTTATTATAGCTTAGCATTATAAATAGACGAATCGATGGTACCTACCAAGGCTAGACTTATAGTATTTCAGTTTTAGCCGCGCCGCAGCGTAAAGAAAATTAAATCAATCCACTACAATTTTTTGATCTAAGATAAAGCAACTAAAGAAGGATAGGAATATTAACTTTTATTTATAACTTTTATTCCGGCATAAGCATTGCCATTTCAATATACGTAGAAAACAAATAAAGTTGTGAGCTTGGTAAAGTTATGCA
Organism: Manduca sexta; assembly: GCF_014839805.1. Taxonomy (NCBI): domain Eukaryota; kingdom Metazoa; phylum Arthropoda; class Insecta; order Lepidoptera; family Sphingidae; genus Manduca; species Manduca sexta. Next base: position 4,358,569 of record NC_051130.1, read on the forward strand.
AGCGGAATATTGGATGATAGTTTGAAATTAATTCTAAAGATTCTACTTAGTGTAACATATTCATGGAAGAAACTCTAAATACAAATTATATGAGTGAAGATGCATTATCCTCTTCGAAATTATTTCTGTAGTTCATTGTTCTTAAACAGTCAATTACGTTCCGTGAGTGTAACTTTACCAGGATAACAAGTACATCAATATTTCAGCTATATCATTGCATTCACTATGTCCATTTCGGAACTGATGTTCACGGATGAGGTCGCGGTGGATGTGGACCTTCATACCGACCCGAGAGTGCTGTGGTTCAAGGTAATGCATATTTATATTGTCATTATTGATTTACCAGGATTCATAGTTTTACAAAGGTACGCATACGTGTTTAACAATCGAAGTGTCAAGGGGAGAAGGGCGACATTCCGCTATTTGATTCGTTGATACGTAGCTCGCCCTTCTAAGGTAATGCATATTTGAATATTGTATAAAAATCTACCTTAGCAATTAATTAATACGCCATAGCTCCTCTGTATATTTTAGTAAGTTTTCTTTAGGGAAGGTATGAATTGTAGTTAAAGTTTGTTAAGCTTGACACATACTGAATATATCTTCTTTAATTGTATGGTATAGCTTTTGTTCGCAGCTCCAACTGCGATAGTCTGATGCTAAACAAACGTTTCAGTTTAATTTCGTATTAATGAAAGGATGTATGTCTAGATAGTTTATACCGTCGTCATGTCTTTCAACCCGTGTTAAAATTTATAGAATTCCTATAAGTTTGTTATGATATTTCCATTACCATAAAACCGACGCGTTCATAAAATGATGCTGTCGCACATCACAACAATTCAGGGTAGTTTTAACCAACGAATTGCTAAGCGGCATTATATTTGGACGTATATATAATCAAATGTACATTTATATAGTCACATTTAAGTAAGTTGACTCAGTTCGCTGTTTCTGTTTCATTTTCCAGCGGTAACTGTATAGTATTTCTTCTCGGCAACATTCAATTTAACCTCTTGACTTTAGATGGGATACAGTACGACTTATTTATTTAAAATATACAATCGTCAAAGAAATACCCTTAAAGCGCTTTTCCACAGCCGCCGTCATCGCGGACAAGATATTGCCTATCAAAGCAATCATTTGGTTTTTACATCTATTTAGATGATTTATACAGCATCTACTATTGGAGGTTGTTTTGAGACATTTTATTTGATGGTTGTAAAGACCAACACGAGAAGGGCAAATCCGGCCACTCGACGTACAAACATTATCAGAGTTCGCCTAAGTGCAACACATAATTTGTAAATAAAAAACCCCGTGTCCTTCACTATTGTGGTAGATATATTGTATCTCGTAGCTTGAGCTAAAATCGAAATCGTAACGAAATGCCAACACAAAATACGTCTCTACAACTACCAAATGTACAAATTTTGTAGCAAAGCAACAGCTGAAGTTAATGCGATTCTCAATCCAAAATAATATCGGTTGTCGGCGGCCGTGGAACGCTCCGCCAACCCTAAAGGTTTTATTTTTCACAAAGGAACGAGTACTCTCCTTCATCGGTATGTATGACGACGAGCTATTCTACAACATGTTTGAGGAACCCGAATCAAAGAAGACATTCAATTCGTTTATAACATCTCCGCTACATGCGAACGAGCAATCTTTGGACAAAAGAACTTTCTACGTTTCAAAGATAATTATCGACAAACTTATTCATGAAGACAAGGAGTTTACTGAGTGGAGTAAGTTGTATCAGTTCATGTGGTAGAGTGTTGATGAGTTAAGTACACTTTATAATGATTTCTTAATATATTTACACGAATGTTAGCCATTAAAATTGTACTATTTTTTTACCTAACCAAATAACCACGAAGGCTGCAATGTCTTCGAAACGTTGAGAGGAAATTTAAATATAAAAAGCGATAAAATACGAAATATTGTTTAGTTTTAAAGTACAATCAATGTCAGGGCACTTATTCATTTCTAGTATAAACGGTTTAGTCTGGCCTGTCAATAACCTTAGAATTAAGTTAAAATATTAAGTAATTAGTATGAAGCTAGATTTCAGTACTTAAAGAAATGTTAGTTTTGTAAAATACTTAAATTCGTACTAGACGTTTGTTGCCGGCATCTGCGCTGCACGATGCTTGTGCAGTGTGAAGAAGCAATTACACAAACTGGTTCAATTATAGCAATTATTGAGAGTGTTCTTGCATCCGATATATTTTTTATATATTTTAATTTAATGTTTCTTATTTGGTAGATGCGGTTGATATCGTGCTGTAAAATGCAATAAACGTTGAGAGTTTGGTGATGAGGATCTTTACATATGTACAATCAGCGACAAAAGTAGCTGAAAAAATTAAAAATGATCGTATCAGTAATCGTTTTTACTCCAATAAAATAATTTTAAAAGTTTTTTTTAATACACAAAAAATAATATTTCGGTTGAAGTTAATGTGTAGAAGCGTTTTAAAGTTTTTAATTTGTTCAGCTAATTTTGTTACTGACTGTACCTACATTATAATCTCATCATATTTCTCTATTTATTTATTTATTTACACTGCATACATGGTGTATAAGCGGATTCGATGCCATAGACAGCCTTTACTAGTCAACTAAAGATAGTGCACAGATACTAAACGAAAATTGTTCTACTCCTATTAAATATGGTTTGCGTTAAAAATTACTAAGTTATATTAAAATTTCAGGAATCATTCCCCCGCCACCACCACCGCCAGCCCCTCCCCCGAAAAGGGGTGGGAAAAAGGGTAAAAAAGTAGTATCTGAAGCCGCTATGGACGAAGCTAAAACCGTAAAGAGCGCGAAGAGCGTGAAAAGTGCAAAAAGCATGAAAAGTATGAACTTTATAAAAACTGTATAAACTTCTTATTTTGCTGTTGTTGGGCTCTCTGCACATGGCCTTTATAAATTGCTTATAACAACTTTCTGTATTTTGAACGGCAGTAGATTTTTTTTTTATCTAAAAACGTTGAATGTGTTTTTTTTTTTCAAAACATTAGTATGTTTACTATCAAATAATATATCAGGTAAGCTACTGGATCATCTGATTTTTTTAAATTAAAACATATCAATGGAAGGTAAGTAAGAACGAAAAAAAAATTGGTTTTAGTAACACTTAAAAAACTAACAATTCAAACAAATAAGAAAACTAAATTACAAAAGAAACCAAAAACCAATATGAATCCAGCTCAGTTTTATGCTACAGCGTGACAGGCAGCGCCGATTTTCACCTGAAACCATGACCTTGACAACCCTAGAAGTATTATTATAGCTGTTTTTTTTAACTAAGGCATGGACTTAGAGGCAGCATCTGGTGCTGTCACCGGCACTGAAGATGAAGTGAAGACTGCTTTGGACCTTCGTGTGCCTGAAAAGGAGGAAACTCAGTCCGTTATCACAGAAGATCTCTACTCTTTTCCACCACGTGAGTATGCGTGTCGTCAAATTGAACTTTCTGCTTAAAGAATTAAAGTTTATTTCGGATTTCATTTTTCAGCTCCTGAGGACTTGGACCCTGATGTCGACGGCACGCTAGAGTTTTACACGATTGTGGTAAAATGGAATTTTAAACTCCATAACTCTTGTTTTGACTATGCACTTTTATTTAAATTAATGTAATTCTCTTACTACCATCCAAAGGTATTTTAAAAGTAAATAATTGTTCACCAGATAATGCTTGTAAAATAAACAATTACTCAAAAAAAGTATTTCTTAAATAATCAATAAACCTCTTTTGAACAAAATATATTTTTAAATCGTAATACATTTTAATCAGCCTAATAGTCGTTTTCAATAAACGATCCCAATCTCAATCTTCAATCCGATTTCGAAAAGGAACCAATCACAATAAACCATTTGTAAGCATGTCAAAAATACTTTGTTCTGATTGGTCAATTTTCGAGATAGATCGAAAAAAGCCATTGGGATCGTTTATCGAATATGGCGGTTAACCACCAAATAGTTTTCTGGACATCACATAACCATTTGCAGAGATCAGTCCCCCGCGTCATACAATACCCGAAGCTAATCCCCATATTCGGCGCGTTTACCCCCCAAGTGACGAGTCGTAACCAGCGCTACATATACTTCATAAGGCAGAGTCCGAATGGGATCCCACTCGCTGAGAACGCTTTACTGACGGCACTCAAGATGCCTGAATATGTCCTTACTGGGGTCACTTCAGGAAGAGTTTTGAAGAGCCTCGGCCAGCAGTTTAAGGAGGTGAATAGTTTTACTTCTTACTAATATTATAAATATGAAAAATTGTAGTGATGTTTGAATGCTTGATTGAAGTAAAAGCGTATATTTGTTTAGGACATACATAAACCAAGTTCTGCAGAACTAGCTGACATTTTATACATGAAAAGTGTCCATTATTTTACACTTTATACGAACAAATTAACAATCCTAGTTCAGAACATTTACATCCCAACAGTTTGTAAGTTAATAATTAATTATAAATAAAATAGCTTAAGGCTTTTATGATAGTTTTGAAACACGATTTCATATATTTATTACCCAAGGTTTAATGCCGCCTCATTTTATTTTCGTCGAAGCCGCTGTATTCGTAGGCTGGAATTCAGACTATCGCATCTATAATAGAATACTCGCACCCGCTAAATTAAAAGCTATTTGAAACATAGAGTCCACTTAAATATATACTTCTCAGAAATATACGGATTTATTGCAACAAAAACATAGAGATAAAACCATTACGAATTAATTTAACAATAATTGACATATCTGAGTGAAGCATATTTTTAATATTGATAGCGCTCCCCAAACTAGGACATGCTTATATCTTGAGTTACTTATAATGAGTGTCAAACTCATGAGTAGCCGATATGTAAAAAACAAACAAACTGAAATGGATTGCGATTTGCGATCACTTAATGTTAATAGATTTCGTGTACTGGTATTAGGTTAGACATAACTAAAGAGTTATCGTCGATTCCAATAAAAGATTTCAATTTCATTTTTCGATCCATCGCTAAAATGATTACAATCGAGCTTTACTCTGGTTGATCCATTTTCCCAATCGATCTGAAAATTGGGATCGGTTGTTAATTTTGACTGTTAGTAGCTTCTTGATATCAACAAAGTAACTCTTTTTATACTGACACAGCAATATGATCTCTATGACACCCGATGGTAAGTGCAGTGGGATTTAGATGGAATATTGACTAACGAAGAATAATTATCTGTCGCCAGAAGATACAATTGTTATCTTCGAAAGAATTATTAGCCTGTAATATCTGGATATTACAGGCTAATTCTGGAACTCGACACACTTACGTGGGCTACTATGGCGGTTTTTACCACCGTTCATTGACGAATGAAATTACTAGATAGGTTTCTCGTATGGGGTGCGCGGGAGCGTGTGTCGCACCATGTTTACATACGGGCTGCTAACCGGGCAGATGCAAATTTTCTACCACCAGCAAAGAGTTTAATAGGTGTTATAAAGGACATTTTCCTCCAGGCATACATACCGCTGTTCGAGAGGCAGTTCCGTGAGATCACGGTTCTATCTTCGGAGTCGACTCATGCGATGCTCTCGCGGCAGATATCCTACGCCGGCAAACATCACAGCATGGACGAGACGGCATCACAGGTATATACATTTCTTATCACATACAGAGGGTTTAATGTATTACATTATTATGCTAATTTTATTGTAGCTGCCTCGATGGTGTAATTGTATTACGGCATGACTGCACTGGTGAGATCTCGGTTTCGACCCCCGGGTCGGGCAATGATATCGGGTTTTTATAATCAGTATTAGCTTGGAGTTGAGGCTGAAATTTGTGCTCGATATAGCGATAGGCTCGCTCTTTATCATATCATGAGATCCATATCACTGATACACCCACTTTCCGCCGTATGTATTCCAATAAATACGATCCAAAGTGGATGCATCAGTTGCACCTCTGCCTACCGCTTTGGGGGTAAAAGGCATGAGTGAGAGTGTATGTGTGTTTGAGTGTGCGTAATTGTTACTAAATTCTATATTCAATGGTGTATTCCTTTATTTTCTTTCACAACACGCCTCGTTGATTTTTAATCAAATCCTTAGCTTCATTATATTTTATTCCCAAAATTGCTTATTCACGAAATCGGTGCAAATATTTATAATATTTTCATCTATTTTGCATTCTTTATATTATAAAGCGTTTAAAAATTATATTAAATAGGTCTTTAAAGACTTATAAATATTATAATAAGTTAAATATTTTAGTAACATCAAAGAAATAGCACGTATATAGTTGCAAATTCTAGGTAAACTATCTCCGGCCTTCAGACTATAGAAGAATGTCGAACATCGCGCGCGGAGAGAATGCTGAGCGAAGGTAAATACAAACTTTTCGACAATATCTCATACTTTATGAAAATTAACTTGTTTTAAAACTAACGTGTGTTACAGAATGAAAAACATGCGTGCAGGATCAATGGTATCGATCATGAGACCACAGATTAGACGGCCTAATTCTACCACTGACTTGGTAATGTATTGTTTTTTTTAAGATTTACCAACAGTTTTACGGGAGATGTAGTTATTCCAATGTGTCACACAAAGACTTCTAAGAATAACATAGAGTGGATATAGAGAAGATTGTCCTACAGAAATCTTGCACTCATGCGATGGTTACTCAATCTACTGTCAAATTGCAAAATACCAATTAAATACGTCAGATTTTTTTTCATGTTATCCTGAATTTTAAGTTTTTAATAAGCATAGTATAAGCATATTTTTTTTTATTACTTTGATAATCGGAGGATGCTATGACGTCTTGTCACAAGCAAGTATGAAATTGGTAATAACTTTTAGAGCACAAATTTGGTCGTGATGTCCGGTCTATAATTAATTATACTGTTTCCCCCTTATTCATAAACGTTTTTTATCTAAGGACGAAGTAAAGCTGTGATAACAAGCCTGTTTCTCAGTGCCCAACGGCACTGAGAAATGGACATAGGGCCGTTGTGATTGGTTATTATTGTTGTATTTCAATATTAGCCAATCACAACGGCCCTACGTCTACGCACTGCGAAGACTGCCATGCCGTCAGCACTGAGAAACAGACTTGTTATCACAGCCTTACTCGGTCGTTACATAAAAAACGTCTATGAATAAGGGGGATAGTCTTTGGTGTCAGATCATTCACGACCTTGTTCTTGGTAACATAAGGACAAACATTTTATCTCTTCTGTTTTATTGTGGCATGAGTGATGAAAGCCGCTATATATTGTTGTGTTTATGTATTATAATATGTATGTGTGGCCGACAAAGGCCCTCGCTATTTAATACGATGACTGTAACCTGATGTGTTAACAATATATCCATAGGATTATAGATTGGATGCATAGATTTCATAATTGGACAGCTATATTATGAAAATTCTACGCAACACTATAGAGTTTTTTGTATATCACTGGGTTTTATTGGTATTGTGGGCAGTGTTACCTTTCCATCATCGACTTGGTTGTTAAACCATTTTGCTCTTAGAATGTCCCAAAAAGCGCAACTCGTAAGGCGATGTCGTTTAATTTTGATGTTTCTGATTGGTCGAGTGACCAATGCGTCAGTCACGTGTTAGTCTCTCAGCCAATCACAATAAAACGTTACGAAGTCATATCGTTTTTTTGCACTTTCTTACTACACGATTCCAATAATTTTAAACATTATATTTTTGTAATCGAACTACATAATATATATTTTATTCTAAGGACGCACTCTCGGGATCAGGGTTTGACATGCCAATGACAGATCATCAGAAGACAACCGCTGCAGAAGTTATCACGGACATAAAGGATCTCGTGGGAATTGTTGATTGGTAAGTGAATTCTAATACCACCCTTGTATTACATATAGCGCACTGCTGGCCAGCCAGGTTTACGAAACTGCCCTATTGCGGATTGACAGACTTCACATATTACCTTCGAATTTTTTAAGAACTTTTTAGATAGGTATGCAGATTTCCTCATGATGTTTTATATCCTAATTATTGTATAATTTCAAATCCTGTAATATATTACTATAAAGGGCCTTAAAAGGTATTATCAAGTCAAGGGTTATTAATTCGTTTATAGATATTTTTCATATAACTGTAATGTTTTTAGTAGAATTGAATGCAACACTATTTTTCCTCTAAATGTTACAATATTATAGTGTCGTCTACAACTTCTTGATATTCTCCTCATAATACCAGATATATCAAATCAAATTATTCATATTTTTTTATATTGTTTATTTATGTCGCATTCTTGTGTTAAAAACATAATTGAATTTCATCTCTGTTTTTAATGCTCAGTTCATTATTAAGTTAGTTGACACTTAACAGTATTTAGTTTGATCGAGAAAACAGCATTGTTTTACCTATACATATAGGACAATAGACCACATAGAAGGCGAGATCCAGTTCCCGATGCCCAGCATCCCGACGCTGACGGAGGAGCAGCCCGGCCGCGTGGAGTTCATCAGCCCGCAGCTGGTGCCGCAGCTCGAGGAGGCCGTGATGATGTGGCAGGCGCATATCGATACGACTATTGCTAATTGTTTGAGCAAAGTGAGTTGTTTGATTAATTAATTAATTTAAGAAACGACCCCAATCACAATCTTCAATCTGATTTCGAGAAAGAACCAATCAAAAAATCTCATTTGTATGTTAAAAAAAATGTTGTTACTTTTGATCTATTTTTGAGATAAATCGAAAACGTGTTAATTTTAGGGTTGAAAGATGTAGATAGTTTTATTAAGTGCCAATATACTGCTTGAGACTTCAAGTTATAGGTATAATAAATCCAGTGACAATCATCAGATTTATTCTTAGTTTCCGGTAACCATATTACACCTTTTTGTTAATATTACAATCTAAATGGATTTAGCAAAAAAGAGAAACATTCTTATTTAGATGATAAAAAGGTCTATAATCAAACGACTGAACTTTGTCCCAGACCCGCGAAGGCGAGGGTCCAGTCGCGGAGTACAAGTACTGGCGCGAACGAGACGCCGAAATATCTCTGCTGGTGGAACAATTGAAACAGCCGATGGTCGTGAAGATATTATCCATGCTCCAGAAGGCCCGCTCTTCGCATATTGAGGTGCATCCTACTAATATTATAAATGAGAAAGTTTGTGAGGATTGATGTATGTATGTTTGTTCCTCTTTCACGAAAAGACTACTGAACGGATTTGAATGAAACTTTACAGTAATATTGGTTATACATCAGAATAACACATAGGCTACAATTTATAATGATTTTGTGTAATTTGGTCATAATATCATATATATCAATCACGTATGAATCAATCACGATACATATCAAGTAGATTGGAAAATAAATATCCCAGAAAACCCCTTCACGCGGGCAAATGCCCGAGGAAAAGCTAGTAAAACACAAATAAAAAAAAAACACAATGCCTTAACTAGGTAAATAATAATTATATAAAAAAATGTATTTCAGACTTTCAACAACTACAAAGAGAGACTGATGGAACAATTCAATCTGGCGGGAGATAATTTAAAGTTCCTGTCAACTTTGATGCGCTTTTTTACGGTAATTTTTTATCTAGCATTTACAAGTAATTGCTTGAGTGAAAATGAATAATTTTAAAATTACATCATTTTCAATGCTTAGTAAGGATTATGACAAATTATTAGAAGAACCTTATAATTTGTTGTTAAAATTAAGTGAAAGGTATAACAAAATTATTATTCATCATTTCAAATTACTTCTATAAAAAATATTTTTATGAACTCCTACATACATCTTATAACAAAAAACATTTACTGACCAATAAAATCCATAATTAAACTTCCCTAAATACTTAATATCAGGGCACTTTCGAAGTAGATTTTCACATTAAATCTTCTATATCACATAAATTAACGGCGGGGGCTAATAAAACGGGCGAGATAGTTCGGTCACGTTCATAGCAAGCCAGGGTACGGCGAATGAGGCAAGACGTTGAATTATTGGGAATGCAGTAATATACAGGGTGGGTTTAACGTTAAATGCTGGTCTTAATGAGATCTCTTGTGTCAGACAGCTGGTGTTTAATGGTAGAAATGTATGAGTTATTGAGGATATTAATGTCATTAACATACAGACAAAGCGATTAAGTTCAATTGAATTTATGGTATAGGTTTATGAATGGTATGCCTTGAGATGATTTGATGTTGTCATTCTTTCTATACTAACTTTGTATTGTTTTAGAACTTGAACGAAATTTTTAAACTTAAGTTTAGAACTGATCACGTGACTTACTTGTATGGACTTTACGTTTACGATGGAATCTGAATATGTGTTCTAGGTGATAGAAGACGATTCTCCACTGCAACAAGTGATCGAAATGTTACCAGAACTGGTGGAAAGTATTTACATGATGTGGGTGCTGTCTAAAGGATACCGGACCGATGAGACCATGGTCCCTCTGCTGTGTAGGATCTCGTGGGCGTTGTGCGACAAGCTTGAGAGATTTCTGGACGTGCATAAACTATTTGAGTGAGTATTGTACGATTCTGTCGATGAACGTAAAGAACGGCTGAATTATTAATTCTGATTATTCAGATTTTCTTACCTTCATTTCATTCTCCTACCTTGATTATCTCTGCACCACCTTAAGGTTGACTGGTAGAGAATGGCTATGACATTAAGTCTGCCTGTATACTTTTGTATATGAAGTGCTAAATAAATAAACGATTGTAAAGTTATCGTGAACAATTCCCAAGAATGTAGTTCGCGGCTGTAAGATTTATAGAATTTAGAATATACACACAGATGAGAGCAACCCCTTATAATTTTACTTCAACATAAATGAGAATAATAATTTATAAGATCTTAATACAAAATTTGCAGCAAACCGAACGAAGAAGTGCTGTCGCTGTCCAGAGCGGGGCAGAAGATAATGGAGCTGTGGCACGCGCTGTACAAGGAGACGCGGCGCAACATCGAGCTCAGCGGCAAGGGCGCGCGCTGGGAGTTCCACCAGCCGCTGCTGTTCACGCGCACCGACTACATCGGCACCGTGGCGCGGGACCTGGGCGACGTCATACAGGTGGGCTGGAGTTGGAAGTCTCATTCCTCTATGCATTTTATTGTTTTTTTTTTCTGGCAAAATGCTCTGCACCTAATGGTGAGCACATCCAGATAAAGTATCGAACGGCAAAAAATGACTATTTCACGCTACTCCACACAATCAAACCGGCCTATGAAGATCCTCATGCTATTCGACACAAGTATGCCTATGAAGATCCTTCTTCACGCTACGGCAGAAAGACCCAGGATTAAAGGAAGTTATAATCGTTATGTCCCACATCGACTTGATAAGGCAAGTCAATTAGAATCCTGACGAATGAATTCACCAGCTGTATATTATTTACTATGAAACTCCATCACGAACGCGTTGCAGTGCGCCGATCCGAGTCTCCTCGCTTACAGAATATCGAGATTCGATGCTCCCGTAGTTACCCCCCTCCCTCCTCTTCTTTGAAGTAATTAGCTATTCCATAGAAATAAGTTGCTGCTAATATTTCAATCTTTTTGTATGCAATAGACTATTTCTTGATTCTACCTTCATATAACCGTTATAATATACAGATTTTTTCACATTCTAATCCATAAATTTTTCTTCATAATTAAAATCCCATGTGAGCAATCATCTACTCATCCATTGAATACATAACGTACCCGCAGGTTCTGATTGATTTCGAACGAATATTCGGCCTTGAATTGAAGTCCATCATTAGCGACCCGACACAGATAGACGACGTTCGCAAAAGAGTGAAGAACCTCGTGTACCCGATCAGGACGATCGACTTTAGCGTGTTCGTGTTTGACAATAAAGAAAACTGGGACGTCATTATGGGCGATTTTTGGAGTGAAGTCCGATATTTGGAAGAGGAGGCGAAGAATTATATCAATCAGAGTTTTGGGAATCTGAGGTTAGTTGATTGGATATTGATGTCATGCTTGACGTCGTTAGGTTACTTGTAAGGAAAAATAGATTTAATAGCAAAGTAGAATAAGTGACGTTTTAAAACAAACCTGTGTATTATTAATAATTATAAAAATGGGACAACAGCAAAACTATGACGAATTCTTGCCTCGTCCCACAGGTCTTCGGAAGAAGCACTGACGGTACTATTAAAATTTCTGGAGTTCGACACGCGCGAAGCTATCCGCCGACAGTTGGTCACCAAGTTCGATCTGGTGATGAGACAGTTCATCAAAGAGATCACAGCACTTGAGGATAAATTCACCGTGAGTCTGTTTTAAATTCATTACACGAACTGATTAAAATGCATTTTTTTTCTGTTTCTAATTTGGAAAATGTTAAATTCATAATATTATATTACTGTCATAATTTAACTATGTAGTAATTACGTAAACTTTTATAATATTTTATCGAAGATTTCATGGAAAGTTTACACAGTCGAAATACTAAGTAGTGTTCTTAGATGTATTTGTAAATACATTAATCTAACATTACCAAAGGGATCTCACGCCTCCCAAGCCCCTACTTAAATTCGCAAAACCATTAATTGGTAATTTGTCGATAAAACTAAAATGGAAATGGCAAGTCTTGCAAGTACTTGCAAGTTGGCAATGACAAGTTGTGCTGATGGAAGGATATATTTTATATGCACCTGGATAGCGCCCAACGTACACAAGAGTGCCAGTACACACGCCATACTGGCCCACGTAAATGTCACGTTTCGTGATCAGACTTTGTATATATTCTTCATATCACTTGTCAAATGAAAAATAAACACTTAACCAGTAAATAAATCACAAGTCAGAAAAAGTAAACAGGCCACATTTACAGGTGGATTGGTTTCTACCAATCTCTGCTCACGCCTATGACATTAGTTTCTCCTATATCTATACTATTATATAAAGCTGAAGAGTTTGTTTGTTTGTTTGTTTGTTTGTTTGTTTGAACGCGCTAATCTCAGGAACTACTGGTCCAAACTGAAAAATTCTTTTTGCGTTGGATAGCCCTATGTTCGTGGAGTGCTATAGGCTATATATCATCACGCTATACCCAATAGGAGCAGAGCAGTAGTGCCTAATCTCAGGAACTATCGGTCCGAACTGAAAAATTCTTTTTGCGTTGGATAGCCCTTTGTTCGTGGAGTGCTATAGGCTATATATTATCACGCTATACCCAATAGGAGCGGAGCAGTAATGGCTAATCTCAGGAACTACCGGTTCAAACTGAAAAATTCTTTTTGCGTTGGATAGCCTTTTGTTCGTGGAGTGCTATAGGCTATATATCATCACGCTATACCCAATAGGAGCGGAGCAGTAATGGCTAATCTCAGGAATTACCGGTTCGAACTAAAAAAATCATTTTGTATTGGATAGCCCTTTGTTCGTGAAGTACTATAGGTTATATATCATCACACTATGACCAATAGGAGCAGAGCAGTAACGGCTAATCTCAGAAACTAGGAGTTTGAACTGAATAATTCTTTTTGTGTTGGATAGCCCTTTGTTAATGGAATGCTATAGGCTATATATATCATCACGCTATGCCCAATAGGAGCGGAGCAGTAATCGCTAATCTCAGGAACTACCGGTTCGAACTGAAAAAATATTTTTGTGTTGGATAGCCCTTTGTTCCTGGAGTGCTATAGGTTATATATCGTCACGCTATGACCAATAGGAGCGGAGCAGTAATGAAACATGATGCAAAAACGGGGACAATTTATTAGTTTTGAGAGCTTCTGTTGCGTGCGCTGCGTAAACGGTTAAAGTTATGCAACAATAATGTATGACGGGATTGTTCCTCTTAAAAAAGTTCTACAAAAATATATCATAAAACAAAGTCCCCCGCTGCATCGGTCTGCCCGAACGTGTTAAACTTAAAAACTACCCAACGTATTAGGATAAAATTTGGTATGGAGACAGTTTGAGACCCTGGGAAGAACATAGGCTCCCGGGAAAATATATAGCGTGACTTTTATAACGGAAAACTTTAGCCCGAAAAACTTTATAACGCGGGCGGAGCCGCGGGCAAAAGCTAGTCTCATATAAAATGAAATGTAAATGAGTATCGCGTTAATGTGGTTGCAATTCGTATGCAGTGATTTTCTGGGTTCCAAACCCAGGTCGGGCCAATAATGACTGACTGGGTTTTCCATCTTAAAAATAACTCAGTCGCAGCTCGGTGTCAGGAAGTTGGCAGTGTGATACTCCCGTGCCCGGGATAGTAGTTAAAGCCGTTGGTCCTGTGCCTGATCTCTCTCTGGTCATGTCGGCTTGCCGTCTCACCGAACTATGAGAGTGCAAGATACAGAAAGTGCACCTGCGTATTGCACACACACTTGTGCAATATAATTTCTCCTACCTACCTGATCTCCGTTGAGATTGGCCGCAGTGGTCAAAATTTCGGCTAGGAGAATTCGTTCATAATATCTCCTGCGTACCTGATCTCCGTTGAGATTTGCCACCGTGGCTGAAATTCGGCTAGGAGGAAATCATGAAGTGTAAATAAATAAATTGTCTGGCAGCGTTTCCGCAAAAACCCGCCTTTATTACGGAACCACCCGCCCGCCGCCGGAGCCATTTACTGGGCGAGGGCGCTCTTCAATAAGATGAAGCAGCCAGTCATGAAGTTCCAAAAGGTTTGTCTCTACACTATATTGTAAAATAAAGAGATATTACTGAACTGCGCAATAAAAATTTAAAGTTATAAAACGTTTTTAAGTAATATTCATGAATGCAAATTTATAAGAATTAATTTGCGTTTTGAAATGGATTTGAAAATCGTTTGGAGTTTGAATTGCATTACATAAATCATTTTTCCAAACGTTTATCAATAAATATTGAGAAATTGTAATACCATCTGTCTATTTCTGAATAAAATTTCAGTATGCTATTGTTTAATGTGTTTTATGTCATGGATTCTCATTCTAAAATATTCTCACTATCTTCATATTAGCCCATTTTGGTTCAATGTGGCTTCATAAATATATAATAGATACTTAACTAGGATTTCCTAAGACCTAAGTACCTTTGTATTATTTTAATCTAGGTTCCAGAACTCGACGACTGTGAGCAGAAGAAAGAAGCATTTATTCAATACAAAGCTTTGTCTAAAGTGATAAAAGAGTACGAAGACAATAAATACAAGGAGTGGGTGAAGGGCGCTTCGGAGTTCTGCGACAATATGATGAAGAAAAATGTGTTGCGAGTGGTGTTCAAGAAAGAGGATGGTAAGAGATGGATAGTTTTATTAAGAAAGGCTTTTGCCAGCGAGTCCGCCCGCGATGAAATGTTTTTCAGAATATTTTCCCACGATAAAAGGTAGCCTATAGCACTGTGAAGTAATGTAGCTTCTCATTAGTGTTTTTTTTTTTAAATCGCTTTAGAAGTTCCTGAGAATACCACGTTCGAAGAATCCTACAAGCTCTTCAGCTTTATAATATTAGTATAGATTTTCATTGTCATGATTTTACCGTCTTTTATATAATTATGTGTTTTTTTACAAGCTAATTCCATTGACGAAGAGGGTAAGTATTATTTTATATAAACACACACTTATACAAATACACATCAAGCTTTATCCCCGAAGGGGTAGGTAGAAGTGCAATCAGTGCAATCACCTTTCGCCTTGTATATTCGTTTCCATGATGTATGAGTGGGGAGCATATCGCCATATCGGGCACAACCTCCAAACTTCGGGCTAATAGTGTTACTATGAAATATCTATATTTACATTAAACACCACTTGGCTGTGGATTTTACGGTCGAATATTAAATATATGAAAAATAAGTTATGTACATCATAAAATATGCCAAACTTAAGCTCGAAATAAGTCTTCATCCACCAAATTACACTTCAGTAGTGACACCGCGTCTATGTTCTGTACGTAATGAAAACACCAACAAGTATTTAACACACAGGTCACTTAGAATTTCAAAGTTGGATGCTGCTTGCCGACAGCTCAGTTAAACTGTCTCCTTCAAACGCGCAATTTACGTCCCTTCTGACTAACGTTGCATATTAATAGATTTCTTGTACATGTCTGGTACTGGAATCTTCGTGGACTGGTGGATGGAATTTAAAATGGAAATTACTGAGATATGATGCTAGGCGTTTTTGCTGGTGCATACATAAAATAAATGTATACTAATTTTTACTAGTTGATCAACCCGTGTTAAACGGTCGGTTCACCCAGTTAAAAGTTCTTGGGTGACACATATAAAAAAAGTCGAATTGAAAATCTCCTTCTTTTTTTTAAGTCGGAAAAAAATTGCGCATATTACTTACTATAACTTCAGGACAGCGTACTTTCGTATTAAAAACCACAATTGAAATCGAATCTACAGTTCTAAACAATGTCGCCACTAACCAACTCCTAAATTAATACTCAATAATATAGTAATATAGATGTACAAAATTCAATCTTATATTGGTCTACAAGGCTAGATGAGACTTAAATGCCTGTATTTCGAAATTATGAAGCTGATTAACCCTTAAATACAGAACCGCCGCCGTCAACCGGGCGTGGCATGCAGCTAACGGCGGCTGGACGAGCACATGTCGCCAAGAAGAAGGCCTCCTGCACCTCCCTGAAACCAGTCGACATCGTCAACAAGGAGATCGCGGACAAACGACGAAGGGACAAAGCTTGTGAGTTCTGTTATTGTACTTCAAGTTATTTTATGAATATTATGACTACAGTTTGAAGAGCCTTGTGTATTGTCACGAGACTTTCCCGCCCTCACACCCACCACTACAACTCCTGTAAGCCAGGATCAGCAGTGGCAGGCATTATGACACCGAGCAGTGAAGCTCGGCGAGTCTCAGGGAACACTAATATGTCATTATCCCGCAACGAAATTAATCAAATAGAAAGATAGAGAGGAGTTGGAAATATTAATTGTCCACTTCCCTCCAGAGCAATGCTTTGTGTGTGCAGATTTCATAGACATAGACTTGTTAGTTAGATGTAGTTCGTTTTAGACTCTTTTGTATTGTATTGAACTGTTACATGCAGTGCAGGATTTATATTTTTTATGAGTGTAGGCCACTTTATTTCAGCCGCTCCGTGATAGGTTTGTATGTAGATTTCTAAAATACTTAATAATTTTCCATTAGTTTGTATTATGGAAGGCACTAAAGTGAAATAAACGAATGATTAATTAAATCGAGTGAGCGTCCACTGAAATCTGTCATCCCTAAGAGGCTGCCGCCCCTATGCCGCGGCCTTATACGGCCTATTTATACATCTAGGACTGGTTACATGCTTTACATGGCTACTTTGCCGATATTGTTTGTAGGGTGACCTGTGTGTATGCTATCAGAAAGCGGCAAATGGGATGTGTGTTCACTGGTCTAAGGTGTTTATTGGAGTGTCTATAGTATACAACGCTTTTATATTTATACTATCGCACATTACGACTGCTATGGACTTTAGATAAATTAAATCTACGTGCCTATATCAGCTATGAACCTACGCTACAATACTTATGTTATATACACACTATGCACTACAGTATACTGACCTATAGCTCAAGGTAGTTAGGTCTCCAAAAATTTGTAAGTACATGAAGTTCTTACTTTGTTCATTTTTACACGAGCGTACAAATCCATCCTATCTATAAACAAAATTGTTTAAAACATCGATCGGCTTGTATGGCTCGAGTTTCGTCCCTAATTAAAAAGGGAAATCTGCTTTCGGAACTGATGCATGTGATAAAAGTGTACCTGTGTGTATGGTAATTGCTATCGCCAGTCTTTTGCGCGGAGCTCTAGACACCTCATCCAATTTCCACTCATTTTCCACTTTAATCTTTAAAACAATATCTAGGACGCCGTTCTACATTCAAGTTTGATATAAAGTTTGACGATTTCTCTAAGTTGACGGTGTTTTAATTTCGGTTGACATGGTATCATTTTTGAAGTTTAGTGAATTCTCTATTTAAAATACAGAGCCAAGTTTATTTTACAGAAATTACAACTCGAAAAAGTAACCAAATAACATTTCTAATATTTTTTTCGTTGTAAATACAGCCTCCGTGATAAATATCAAAGCATCATTTATTTTCGAGGTCCAACTATTTGCAGGAAATATAAGTGTCTGAGTTTGATTGATGGAAGCGTTATTCGCATTAGCGCGGCCATTTACAGACGATAATACGGTTTATAACCGTTGTATTCTTATTGACTTGAATATTATAATGTATATGATTGATTCTCTATCCGTGATACATTCTATATTTAGGAAAAGAAAGTATTAAAAAGTACACAAACTTATCATACGTACCCTTTTCTCAGAAATTCCTGTTGTAATTCGGTAAACTTATATTTGTTCTTTACTTTTATGACATATTTGCGTCATAAGCTTAAGTTTAAAACCAGACTCTCCACAATCTGCTACCAGCGGATCCTCCCGTACTTTGGTCACGTAGTAAGAAGGCAGTCAGACAACCTGGATAAGCTGGTTGTGACATGTAGAATAGACGGCAAAAGACCTAGAGGCCGAGCACCTACCCGATGATCTGTCACCATCACAGTGGTCATGAGAATCCAAGTCCAAGATACCCTGCGGCAGGCACAAGACCGGATGGAGTGCTAGCAGCTAGTCAGCGCCACTACCAAAGCTTACCAAAGTGGGCACGACCTTCAGTCATGAAGAAACCGATATAGCAGAAGAATTACACGCATAGAAGTATTAAAATCCGATAAGAAATCAACCATTCTTTAAATAAGTCTATTTTTTGGTGGGAAGAGTCATGAATGTCATGAATTGGGAAAAGAGGCGCAATACGCGCATATGACGTCATCAAAGAAAAAGATAAAGCGATAGGCCTACTACGCGGCCCCTTCTGCATACTGTAATATTTGAAATATGAATTTCTGCCTCGTTTCTTAACCAATTGTAATGCAGTTTACATAAAAGAATCTTTTTTTTACTACTTGATTTTACGTATAGAATAATCAAGCATAGGCAAATATTATCCTATTGACACGCAGGTTTGTTTATATTTAGCTATTCCCGTGCCAATACGGAGTTAGACTACTAACATGATAGGGTTCATTCATCAATATATTTTTCGCAAATATAATTGCTTTTTATATATGACGTCAGTTATTACCCTTGTGTAAATAAATACACCACTTTCTTTAATTTACTTGGTTTTTATCTCCTAGTTCAGTTGACTTCAACACTGTTAACTTTATTTATGTGTTTTATTTATAGTGATGTTGATGCGAATTCCTGGACAACACTATGTAAACGTCAGATCTCCTAGTTCCGTGTCTTTACTGGCGAAAGAAGGATTGGTAAGAAAACTGTTTTATTTAAAATGAGATATAAGGAATATCTGAAGTTAATTGCATTCGTATTACAATTCCACAGCAAATACTTTTTTTTTATATTTTAAAATTTGTATTAAGTATATATTTGTCGAAATGGAACCAGTTTTCGGATTTCTATCGCAGTTTTTTTAGTTTTTATTACACACCCGACGTTTCGAAGAATATCTACGCTCCATGGAGGTTCTAGTTCCCCCCTCCCGTGACCATGAAGACGGCGAAGTCTTTATAAAGTCACCTCGAGAGTAAAATAAAAACTAAAAAACCCGCTATAAATTCCAAAACTAGTTTATTTGAATGTCTAGCATTCGCAAAAATAAGAAATCAATATATTCGTACTTTTCAACTGGAACAAATTCAAACACATAATCAGATAACCCAACTTCTCCCCCAGACGGATGTGACGTGGCGCGACCTGACGGTACACAAACTGATGCAAGAGTACGGGCTCGAGTTCCAGCCGAACTTCGACAAGGACATATTCCTGGTGATACACGAGGCGGAACTCATGGAGCAACTTGGTACGTGTGTTATGTGATTATGTGTTTTATTTGTGTTTGGTTAAAGTCGTTTTTCGGGTTGTTCAGATATTTGGATATTGTTATTGCGATTGCTAAGTGAGACGGATAGTCATATTGACTCTGATACTGAAAATAATATTGGGATTGCATATGATATTGGAATGACTTTGACAATACGTCTGTACTAGTTTCGGCGACATCAATGACGATTGTTGTCGTGCGTTGCTTACGTTTAAGATGGAGAATGAGCAGTAGATTAGCTGGTCCAGCAGTCACCCTAGCCATACGAATTGCATATAAAAGAATTTTCATTTCTTAATTTACCACTACGACTTTCCAGTCGTCGTCATCTTAGAAAAGAACGTGCTATTCATATATCGAATCAGATAAAAAAGAAAATACCAAAGAGAACGACCACAGTAATTTAAAAATCAGTAGCAGAAATTTTTCCATTTACTTGGATATAATAAAAATTGTATCAGTGTCGATTCGAAAAGACGAGATCCCGTTGGATCTTGAGTCGAGACGTCCGGGCGCCGACTGTTTTAGGTAAATTCAGATTGCATGATACGACCGCGGACAATGTAACTGGCCACTATCAACGATGCAACTATAGAAGTTGTAAATATTTATTTATTTATTAAGTTTTCCAGCAGACTTAATGATTTAAATATTATAATTTATAGCCATAATGGGAGTCCAAGTTAGGAAAATTTAATTTAATTTAAAATATAGCTACTCTTGTCTTATATTATGTGATCGATTTAGTCTCCTTTTATTCTGATAATAACAATTGATTATAATTTAATATCCATAATTAGCATGCCGCAATCTTAAATTTTTTTTTACAATTGTCATCTACACCTTCCTTTCAAAGGTTTCGATTTACAATGTGCACTCCAAAAATCTATGAAATAATTATAATCAATTTTGAGTAATTTGAGATCACTTCGTTTTTTATGTAACGATTGCAAATTCTCATTTTCTTCTCTAACAGGCATAACTTGTTTCTTATAGAGTCAATATTCCTTAAATGCAACGTATAATTTCTTGTAGGATTCAACTTACCCTCAAACATTCGAGACGTGGCGATGCAAAAGGCGCGTCTGTATTACGAACACGAGGCACTACAGTCAGTGATAATAAAGTATAACGAGAGCACACTGTCCCTGAGCCCCTCGGAGACGCATCTCATGAAGAAGCACCTGCTCAACATGGAGCGGCACATACTGCCGGGTTTGACAAGGATCACGTGGGTCGCGCTGGGGATCAGTGATTATATCAAGGATATTGCTAAAGGTTCTTATTCAGATTAGCATAATAAGCTAGCTTTTTCTTGCGGCTCCGCCCGCGTGAAAGAGCTAAAGGAAGGAAGAGCTAGGGATAAAAGTCCCGCTATATATTTTGCCGGGATAGAAAGTAGCCTAAAACCTTCCCAGGATCTTAAACTATCTCCATACTAAATTTCATAAAAAAAAATCCGTTTAGTAGATTTTGAGAAAATCGATAACATACAGACAGACAGCTTTTGGGAACTTTGTTTTATAATATAGATAAAGCCCATTTCCATGATATAACAGTGAGAACACTACAAAGAATTTTGGATTACAAATAATATGTAACTGCGTAGCTCTTCACTGCGCTGCTCAATTGCTACGAAACACTAAAGATATTAAGTTCTATGTAATACCATACCCAGGGTCTGAAATTTATGCCCGATATGGCGATAGGCTCGCGCCTTATCATATCATTGGACGGAACACACGAGGCGAAAAGCTGATGCCCTGGTTGCGCTTCTGCATACCCCTTCGTGGATAAATGCGTGATGTGTGTTTGTTTATTTTTTTTAATACCATGCGTTTTGGTGGTATAAATGATGATTCTCCGACCTTGTTCAATACGTTCATGTTTGATGTTAATCAAAGCTATCTTTCTCTGTTCAGTTATCTCAATATTTACATTCAGGTGAAAATTCCCTACAAGCCGTGTACCAGCAACTAAAAATGGTGGAGAAGGAGATTCAGTTCTTGATAGATCAGCTGCAAGACTTCGACATGTTCCCGATAATGAGGCCGCAGGACTACGTCGACCCTGAAACTGGGGAACCTGATGAAACTTGGATTTATCCCTGCAAGGTTTGTGTTGGCTTTGAGAAGAATCATTATACCATTCTACAGGCTTTGCACTGTGCAATTATTTGTTGCTAAAAGGAAATTACTTTGATTTTTATTACAGAATTATAATTACCCATCAATTAAAATAAAAAAAAATATTCTGGAGTAGTTATTTAGAAACTAAAATACCTTTATCGTATTTAATGAAAACATCTAAAATGAACCAAAACGCTTCCTCTTTATCATTTTTTTCTTGTTTTTTTTTTATTGCTTTAAATGACGAGATGAGCTTGCTGTCCGCCCTATGGTAAGTGATACAACCGCCCATAAACAGTAGAAACACCATCCAACACCTTGAATTGCAAAGTATCGTTTGGTATTCCACTGCGCTCGCCATCATAAGACGTGAGATGTTAAGTCTCATTATGTCCAATAGTTACGCTGGCTATAATAAAGGACATCTTTTAAACCAGAATACAACATTGATTAGACACTGCTGCTTGGCGGCAGAAATAAACATTGCGGTGGTACCTAACCTGGCGGACTCTCAAATATGAGACACCTATCAACAATATAATGAATACTATAAATACTATGGATACTATGGATTATCATTATGCACGATTCTGGCATACTTCTCTCGCTTCCTCCACCTGCATCAATCTTTTCATGCATTCTCTACCGGCCCTTCCGCCCATCGTCTATTCTTTTTTTGTCAGTCTCCTATCATCCATCCTCTCCAAATGCCCAAACCTACACACAGGATTGTGCTTATAGAAAGTTGTAGACAAAGTGTTCCCGCGCAGAGCTACTTCGTGGAGGTGGAGAGCGAGCGCCTGGAGCGCGTGGCGCTGCTCGCGCGCATCTACGAGCGCGTCGGGCCCATCCTCATGAAGCTCGAGTACCTCATCCTCGGCACCAGCTCCGGCAGCTCCGCCGTCATGACCTCGTATTACAACTACTGGGAGAAGAAGATATTCAAATGTCTTGTCAGGTGAGCTTTCTTTTGTTCTGAGTGCCTTATTAACCGTATTATGATGATGATTCTACCTAACCGAATTTCGACCACGGCGCCTAATCTTAACGGAGATATTCTAGTGTATAAGTGTGTGCGCAATACACAGGTGCACTCTCTGTTCTTTCACTCACATAGGCGGATGTGACGGCAATCCAACATGACCAGGGTGAGATCAGGCGGACTAACGGCTTTACGTACTTTCCGAGGCACGGAGGTATCACACCGCCAACTTCTTAATTTCGAGCTGTAACTGAGTAATATTTTAAGATAGAAAAATCCAGTCCCTATTATTTTGGCCTGACCAGGCATTTAAATCTAAGACCTCAGGGCGGTAGTCATACACGTACCATGTATGTATAAAATTACAACTACGCTACCAAGGCAGTCAACAGTATTATACAGCTAATGTTAATAGTACCTACTTACTTATGTGATCGTCTATTTATGAATGTAGTTGACATGACTTTTGTATTAAGTTGTCTTAAAAGTCCAATGTCGCAGTTTTGACAACAATTAATAATCCTAACAAATACGTAATCGAATCTATTGATTTTAAAAAAGCATACAGTATCATTACACTATTCGGATCATATTTTGGAAAGTAGAGACATACGCCAAACTAATTAGATTATTTAGAAGAATACTTTGCAAACACCTGGCAAAGGTTCTCGTCCGTTTAAATTATAGAGCGTTTTCATTCTTCACCACTTTAAATACTAAATTGTAAAATGTTAAAATATCAAATAACCTCTAGAAGATATGGCATTTAAAAAAAAATACTCGCTTAAAACCTGTTACCTTAAGCCAGATCTATACTATCGTATTAACGTATAACTAAAGAAAAAAATTAAACATTGCCTCAAACACCTTCCTCAAAATGTCTGTGAGCTCTTAAAATATTTGTGTTAAAGAAGGCGCTCAATAATAAAAGAAATATATGTAGGTAGCTATACAATCGTACTGCCTCAGACAGATCCAATCGTGGAGAGTGCTTCATATGATTGACATTATTGATTAATATTGTATCCGTTTTTACGTGGTTGTGATCAGGTTTTAGGCAATAAGCGGATTTAGACATGTTGCTTCGTATTTCGTTTTCTAAAACTTCACCGTATTATCTACAAGATTTTGCACGCCCGCGTGAGAATATTAGATTGAAGTCTTATAAAGACAAATAACTAAACTAATTTGTTTATTACAGCTTCACTCTGGAGAACCTAGAGAACTTCCAGCAGATGCTAAGCGAGAAGACTCCGATGTTCCAAGTGGATGCTGTTTTAGTCCCGCCTGATATCACCATGCGACCCACGCCCGCTGAGGTCTGCAACATATTGGGATACAACATCAAGCATTTTCTTAACAGGTAACTATTTTTTTACATTAGTCTATAGTAATTATTATTTCAAAACCACTGCAATCCACAAAATTATTTTATATTCCTTATAATCTGGTTATATATTCTATATATCGATCTGGACATCTTTGGGGGAGGCCCATGTTCAGCAGTGGACATCCTGCGATTGATGATTATAATATACTGGTTACCACTTTTAGAATCGGTGCTTAAGTGAAATTGAACATTATTTTTGTATATTTGTTCATGTATTTATCTTGATTAGCTAGCAGTTTAGATTAGTCACCGATTCCAAAATTGATAATCAGTGTAATGCAATAGGTAATGTTAAATTATTTTTTTGGTTTTAGTGGTTTTTGAATGTGGTAAATATTTTTTGTTAAAATAAGTATTATTTGCTTTTTTAAGTTAATAAATAGACTCACTAAATATACTATGTAGGTTGACATCATTCCCTCGATGGATGAAGAAGACGTGCCTGCCGTGTCCTCCGCAACGTGTCGCCGAAGCAACTGGCAATGAATTCTACGTATTCTCGTACTTCGAGGACATTCTTCGTGTCGTGTCCATCAATGACATCACTATGCTTATACAAGACACCATATACAGACTGACGCTTGATATCAATAGTTACATACAAAAGTAAGTAATAACCACTAATAAAGGATAATATTTTGAAAAGTAAAAAATGAGTATTTTTTTTTTTTTTTTGGTAGGATGTATATTATATCGGCCCGATAGCGCCCATCGTACACAAGGTGATAAAACCCACCATAGAGGTCCACGTTAGTGTGTTGCGTTCAGGGATTAGCTTGTTATATCTGGTTCCAACAGGCCAGCATAATTGTGTGGACTGTCGAGAGGTAATCATCTCCCTTCAGTCGACATTCTATTTGACCCAACTCCACTTACTATCAGATGCAGTGGGGTCACTTTATTTGGATTACTTTGAATATGCCTTTTAATTGCGTTTTAATTCTACCAGGTGGCACAAATACCAGCATCTCTGGGCTTTCGACAAGAACTTATCATGTGAGAAGTACATTCAAAAACACGAACAGATACAGAAGTACGATGAGAAGTTCTTCTTCTTTGAAGACATTATAGCGGATCTCAACGATCACGTCAAGTTTGTAGATGTTGGAGCTATAAGAGTGAACTTGAGACCGATTATAAAACAAGTGCAAGATCATGCTCAGGAGTGGAAGAACACGCTCGGGAACTGCATTGCGGCTAAAACTAGAATGAATATGTATGATTTAAAGAACCAGATTGATGTGAGTGTTTCCACAAGATTTATTTCTTCATCTTTTAGATGAAAAATAATTACAATCAACTTATTATTTGAATTTTTATTCTGCTTTTTGTTGACAATCATTTTACGTCAAAGTGGCACTCCAGGCTTTGCTGTGCGTGATTAAAAAAAATTGTCAAGTTCAGCAGTAATCTCTATTTCTGATCTGTCATAAAAAAATCTCTTCTAGCCGATTTTCGGTGACAGCGGCCAATCTCAACGAAGATTAGCCAGGTACGCTGGATATATTATAGTACACCAGTGTGTGTAATACGCAGGTGCACTCTCTGTTCCTTTACTCTCATAGTCCGGTGAGACGGAAATCTGACATGACCGGAGAGAGATCAGGCGCAATAACAACGAATTTGCTTGCTACAAAACATAATAACAACTTAATTAATCATTAATCAAAATGAGTAACCCTTTTTCAGTCCCTCCGCATGACAATGAACATGAACATCAAAGGGCTGGAGGACTTTAAGCTGGTGATGGCGACGATCACTCAGGTGCAGCAGATGACGATCACGGCCGAGGTGAAGTACCGCGGCATGCAAGAGATATTCCACATGCTGCGAAAGCACGGGATCGATGTGAGTCTGTTCATCATCATCAGCCCCGTATTATATTATTATACTAGCTTTTGCCCGCGGCTCCGCCCGCGTTATAAAGTTTTACAGGCTAAAGTTTTCCGTTATAAAAGTAGTAGTTTCCCGGGAGCCTATGTTCTTCCCAGGGTCTCAAACTGTCTCCATACCAAATTTCATCTTAATACGTTGGGTAGTTTTTGAGTTTAACACGTTCAGACAGACAGATGCAGCGGGGGACTTTGTTTTATAATATATTTTTTAGAACTTTTTAAGTGAAACAATCCCGTCATACATCATTGTTGCATAACTTTAACCGTTTACGCAGCGCACGCAACGGAAGCTCTCAAAACTCATAATTTTCCCCGTTTTTGCAACATGTTTCATTACTGCTCCGCTCCTATTGGGTATAGCGTGATGATATATAGCCTATAGCACTCCACAAACAAAGGGCTATCCAACGCAAAAAGATTTTTTCAGTTTGGACCGGTAGTTCCTAAGATTAGCCATTACTGCCCAGCTCCTATTGGGTATAGCGTGATGATATATAGCCTATAGCACTCCACGAACAAAGGGCTATCCAACACAAAAAGAATTTTTCGGTTTGGACCGGTAGTTCCTGAGATTAGCGCGTTGAAACAAACAAACAAACTCTTCAGCCTTATATAATAGTATAGATACTGTCCCACTGCTGAGCACGGGCCTCCTCTACTACTGAGAGGGATTAGGCCTTAGTCCACCACGCTGGCCTAGTGCGGATTTGTAGACTTCACGATGTTTTCTTTCACCGTTAAAGTAAGCAATAATTCACAAAGAATACACACATAATTTAGAAAAGTCAGAGGTGTGTGCCCTTGGGATTTGAACCTGCGGACATTCGTCTCGGCAGTCCGTTCCGCAACCAACAAGGCTATCGTTGGACCTCAATAATTAATGTTACGGTCTACAGCCGTTTTCAATAAACGGTCTCAATCTCGATCTTTAATTTGATTCCGAAAATAAACCAATCAAAATAAGTCATTTGTAAGTATGTCAAGAAAACTTTGTTCCGATTGGTCCATTTTCTAGATAGATCGAAAAAGCGAATGGGATTGTTTATTAAAAATGCTGGTTAGTTGCATATATCAGTGTTGTATGAAGCAATAGTTATTGGTTTTGTAATATACAGTTTCTATTATGTATGGTATTTAATAGAACTATTCTATACATTTTTAAAGAAAATTGCACTTTTTAATCTTGCGCAATTTCTTACATTCCTTAAACGTGCTCGGGAAAATCTATTTTCAACATGCCAACTTGATGCTGAACTTGACGCTAAATAAAAACTTAAAAATGTGCTCCAATTCAGGTATCTGATGATGATCTAGAATTTGCGAAAAACCTACAAACGTCATGGGGCAGTCTATACCAAACATCTCTATTCCGAGGTAACACTCTCGAGCAAACGAAGGAAAAGTTCTCAAAGTTAAGCGTGGTGGAGATAGCCAATTTCTTGAAAGAGCTAGATGAGTTTGTTGAAAAATTTGATACCCAAGGTCCAGCCACTGTTGGAGACGATATGGATGGAGGATTAGTGCTAATGGAGGTAAAATAGGCTTGACTAGTCTTTATTTATTTAGAATTCGATTAGAACCTTCTAGACTTTGTTGAATACAAGTTAGTTACGAAGTCGCGTATCAAACTTTAGTGTCAAGGTAACTATAGTTGTATTATACTTGGGATCTTATTCTCTGTGATAGTGTAAACATAACACAGCCATGTTACGTTTTCTTCGTGAAATTAGCGTGGAATGATATATTGTATGTCAATGTCTAGTTTTAAACGCGACGCGGTGCGTTACGTTCTTCTTGTGCATTATTAAAATATTTTGTGGTTTTGAGAATAAGGCCCCTGTTTATATTCCATTTACAAGTCTAGACGTTAACTTTACAAAGTATATAGTGTAACAAAATAGATTATAATTTTTTATTGTATACATGGACATACGCTGATTTTTAAAATATTCTCATTATCTGAATAAAACTCCAAAGAAAAGTTTATGTACATTAAATAACGTCAATCATTTTGATATTATTTTGAAACGAAAATTTTCACTGGCATGCTGAATGATGCAACAAATTAATCGGCACTTCGAAATAAATTCACTCATTATTATTGGCTGCATGAATTTACAATACGTAATTAAATACATCGTAATATAATTATTACCATATCCAAAATATTTCAAAATGGTTTATTTGTAAATTAACTTTGCAACGTATCTGCAGTAATACATAATGTAAAATATATTAATAATAGGTTTTGCTCGAGGCTTTGCCATCGTGAAAACTTTTCCTGCTAAATAAAAGCCTTTTACTGTACAATGCTAGCGCCATCTATTTAAAAAACAGATTAAATAAATCCATTATTTCCCGTGAGAGCAAATTAACTGAATAAAAATTAGCTTATGTGTTAATCCAGAACATGGTCTACTCGTGCGACAAATTCCATCAAAAAGAGTTTAGTCGTTCCTGCATTTATTTCTAACAAACATATAAACATATTCATAACCTTTTGCATTTATGATGTAGTAACATTACATTGTAAAAAAAATAATTATTTAACAAGCTATAATTTTCTTTACTTTGATACTCATTACCAAATTCACATATAAGATTTTTGAAGAAGTATTCTTAGAAGTCAGAAGTTTCCAAGCAAATGTATTACACACATCAAACTTATGAGTTAAAAACAAAGGCACATGTTTAACAGGAATACGGTAAATACTTCGACGATCTGGAAGCCCGCAAGAAAATGCTCCAAGCCGCTGAGCAACTTTTCGACAACCCTCTGGCGGATTTTTCCAACTTTAACCGAGCGAAAGCCGATTACCAGGCGATGGACCAAATATACAAGATATATAAAGCGCAAAAGAACGCGAGAGAAATATGGGCCAAGACGTTGTGGGTGAATTTGAACCCGCAGGCTTTGGTCGATGGCATCGAACAGTTCTTTAAGGAGTACAGGTAATGTAGACATATATATTTCATGGATTACGATAAGTCGGTTTATTTATGTTTTAATATCGATATAAGTTTCGTTTCTATTCACTTCTTGAGTTGTATTCATTTCTCTTGGATGTAAAGGAGGACATGTTGTATATTGTGAAACTTGCTTTCGACCAAGAGTTAACTGGATTTATATAAGAATTGATATTGTGCGATTAATAATATATTATTTGTAATTTTTTATATAAACTTGTGGTCGCTTTTGATCGGAACTCGACCGCCAAATTTTATATTTGTAACATACATATTATACAGACATTTTGTTTTTCTGCATTTTTTCCTTGAATTTTAATTACTTATACCAAATCTCACACTTCTCCGTGCTAGCATGCTTATAAAAGGGTGCAGCGTTTTTCTTCACATATTAACATATGTATATTTTAAACCCAACATGATAATATGACAAGAATAACTTCACTTTATAGTCTCTCAAAGGGCCGTAAAATTAGGTTTTGAAATTTTTCATTTCATTTTGTTTTAAGGAAACTACCTAAAGTAGTAAGATTAAGTAGCACCGGCCTGATGCTGGACTTGAAGATGAAACAGTTCAAGGGTGTGGTTCCGCTCATGGTGTCGCTGAAGAACGAGGCCATGAGAGTGAGGCATTGGAAGGAGTTGATGACGAAAACTGGTGTGTTTATGACTTTTTTTAAGCATGAGTAGATAGTAGTGTCTTGATGAATTGTGATTGCATTGAACTACTGACACTGAAGGTTTGGATTCGATTCCCAAGTCAGAAAACATAAATTTGTATCAATATGTATTCGATTTGAAGAAAGAGCATCGAGTTTATAATTTGGTACCGATGTGCCGTAATGTAAAAAGAGTATGATTTATGGACCCTCCAGCGACATAAATTTTATTATGATACTTCTAAAATTTCTTTTATAAACACACCCTAACGCTTTTTATCTCTGAAGGGGTAGGCAAAATAGTAACTGTGTGGACCCTCTTTTCGCCGTACATATTCCGTCCCACGATGTGATGAGGGCGAGTCCATCACCATATTGGGTTCAAATTCCAGACTTCATCGGCTAACTACTGAGCAGAAAAACTCAATATCACTTTTCCCGACTCGGGCATAGAACCCGAGGCATACTTACCATAATACAATTACACCAATGTGGCAGTCTATTGATCTAAACCAAAATAAAACAAACATTATCAAATTCACATGTATTGACTTGCCGGCTTCACTTCAAATTTAGTGCTTTCACACCAACCAAAAATCAACGGAACTAAAGCCTATTTTCTTTGAAACGGAAAAGCAATACGTGATGCAGATAAAACTATTTCCTAGTATCTTATTTGGAATATAGCGTGCAAGTAAAACACATTTACTGCAAACAAAACTATATTTTAACATTCAGTGACTAAAAATTATGTTTTTAAAATAAAGGGAGTCGAATTGAAAGTCTCACTGGCTACTTATTTATTTATTTTATTTTATTTAACCGTCGTAAATACGATGAACAGTCGCTAGGCAATGCCTTCGCGTGTCATTACAAACTAGCTTTTGTTCGCGGCTTCGTCTGCGTGAAAAAGTTATTCGGGATTTTTTTTCAGACTTACTTGATATGTATCGTTATATTATGACCAAATTACACAAAATTATAGCCTTTGTGTTATTCTGATGATGACCAATATTACTGTAAAGTTTCATCCAAATCCGTTCAGTAGTTTTTTCGTGAAAGAGGATCAAACATTCATCCTCACAAACTTTCGCATTTATAATATTTATTGTTGGTCTAAAATAATATTTAACACGAATGTCGAGCGCATTACAATACAACAATCGAGGTCCCAATTTCATAATTTCTTTCCAGGCCAGGACTTCGACATGTCTCCAGAAAGGTTCACGTTGGAGAACATGTTCGCCATGGAGCTGCATAAGTACCAAGACGTGGCGGAGGAGATCGTCAATCATGCCATCAAAGTACGTGACGATTAATCATTATGTAACGTCGAATATAAATTTATTCACTTTTATTAATAACTAAGTGTTGGCCACGGTTCTAGCTGCGTGTAAGATCGGCTATTAAATTCCCATTATATCCTGTTCCGTACCCCGGAACAGGATATGGTAATCCAAAAGTAGCCTATATGTTAATCCAGGACATAGTTTATCCGTGTGCCAAATTTAATCAAAGTACGTACAACAGTCTCTGCCTTTACTAACATTTAAACCTCCAGATATCTTAATACATTTTCTTGTATTTACTTATCTCTTTTGACCATAGGGGCCTACCCATATATGGCGGAGCGCAGCGCATAATTTTTTTTACCGCCAAACTATTATCGATATTGTTATTTAAATTAATATTCAAAATCAATTAACACAACAATAATTTTCTTGCTCTTCATATATATATATGGGTTAATTGATTTTGATTAATATTTCAATGCCGATAGTGTCGATAATAGTTTGATAGTAAATAATTATCTACGCTACACTCCGCCATATATGCGCCGTCCCTAAGCAAGACTAGTCACTAAAGCGTCGTGCAGATGTGGATTGCGGATGGCAGTTAGCACGAATGTATAATTAGTCCATTGAAATGTTACATTTTTTACGCCTTACCTTGCGTTTTTTAGAGGACGCAATTTTATTTTTTTGAAGTGTAGGGGGGGTCAGTCTAAAGCTAAAACCAAGTTTGTGGGGTCGTCACCCTTGTCCCACGGCCGCCATCTTGAAAATAGGAGTTGAAATGGTTTTTACGATGTGTCTCTTAAACTATTTATCTGACAAAAAAATATGTAAACATTTTTTGTTGCAAATTAAATTCTCTACAACTTTGGTCTAATAACTTTTTGTCGTAGAACTATAAATAAAAAAGTTATAAGCGAAAATGTTAAGAAATTCAATGTTAAGCAATGTCCATTGCAACGTCATCAGAACGTGTGTTTATAAGGTTCATAATACTTTTTTTGTACTCTCATTAATACCCAAATACCCAAGGGACCATTAGGGAACAAAAGAACATCTGCCTGCTATTATTATTATTATTTCTAACCTCTCGTATTACAATACTTTTACAGAATAGCTGATAATATTGTGTTGAAGTTGTCGTTTAACTTATATCTTTTAGTTGTGCTACATATTTCTGTACGTGCGGATGTATTTTATTCTGTGTTTAATTGTGAAGACGATTTCGAATGATTTTAGACATGATTTTAACTTTAGTGAAAACTACTTTTTTTTATTAGCATTTTGACTTTTAAAAGTCTTTTAAAGCACAGCACAACTAAAAGATATAAGTTGAACGACAACTTCAACATAATATTATCAGCTATTCTTACAATAAGAGAGGTTAGAAATAATAATAATAGCAGGCAGATGTTCTTTTGTTCCCTAATGGTCCCTTGGGTATTTGGGTATTAATGAGAGTACAATTAAGTATTATGAACCTTATAAACACACGTTCTGATGACGTTGCAATGGACATTGCTTAACATTGAATTTCTTAACATTTTCGCTTATAACTTTTTTATTTATAGTTCTACGACAAAAAGTTACTGAACCAAAGTTGTAGAGAATTTAATTTGCAACAAAAAATGTTTACATATTTTTTTTGTCAGATAAATAGTTTAAGAGATACATCGTAAAAACCATTTCAACCCCTATTTTCAAGATGGCGGCCGTGGGACAAGGGTGACGACCCCACAAACTTGGTTTTAGCTTTAGACTGACCCCCCCTACACTTCAAAAAAATAAAATTGCGTCCTCTAAAAAACGCAACCCCAAATGTAACTTTACAATGGACTCTAAATGCATGTCATTTGACACGGACATTGGACACATTCTGCAACGCTAAATGGAGCTTATTCCAACGTTTATATCTGACTCAGCAATTTCACTACGTTGTTGTTTACGATATGCTTATTGTTTCTTTTATTTCCTAATCCTTGTCTAGTTGTGGAATTTTAAATAGTTTGTCGGCGCATTGTTCTTTACATTCTTAATTTATTATCTTCTGCATCTTCTTTTGTCATCGTCTTTAGTCGGCACCGGCCATCAATCAGCACCAAAAAATATTACTCTCAAATACTGTGGTTCTTTCCCACACATTACTTATTTCCTTCGTAGAGAAACTTCAGTTCTAACTACTTATGAACGCATTTTTGTGGGGCAAAGTGACCCCACTACGCTTGATGATAATAGTGAGGTCCAATAGAATGTGGACTGATGAATGATGATTACCCCTCAGTAGTCGACACAATTATGCCGGTCTGTTGAAACCGGATATACAGAATAATCCCGGAACGCGACACACTTACGTGGACCAATATGGCGGGTTTTAACACCTTATGTACGGTAGTCGCTATCCAGGAGGATATAAAATATATCCTACCACCATCGTTATAGGAGTTGGCGATCGAACGCGGCGTGAAGGACGTGCAGGAGACGTGGGCGAGCATCGCGTTCACGGTGGCGCGACACTTCAACCGCGGCGAGGACCGCGGCTACACACTCAACCCGTGTGACGAGATCACTGTCAAGGTCGACGATGATGCCATGACGCTGCAGAGCATGGCCGCCTCACAGTCAGTATACGTCAACTTGGTTTCTTTTGTAAATGAAACTCGAGATAAGCATGTAGCTCGGCTTGCGGCTAGCTGCACGACGAAACATAATGGTGACATAATACAAAACGTTGTATGATACTTCACTGGTTAATTGTTCACCAGTTTCAATGAACAAGTATACCGTATGGTAACATTTTATCAATTATAATGGCTCTTTATTTATTATTCCGTCGTGGGGGTGAGCTGTCGCTGGGGTGGTACTGATAGGATGTCTATGAAAGACTCAGTCTTCTGTCAGTAAATTCGAAAGAAATGGATTCCGAATAATAAATTTGTCTTAAATAACGTTATATTTTTTCTTGGCAATAAATTTCAATTATAGTAAATTCTATAAGCGCACGTGGCAGAAATTGGTATGCCCCTTTTTCCATTCAGCCGAAATAACAAATGCCGCCATTATCGGACCATTTGGATTTTACGACTGTAGTTTGTTTTAATATTATTGAATATTTTAAGGCTCTTTAATATTCATTTCATTTGATTTTGAGTAAAACGCTAATGGAGCAAATATTTGGTGTATGGATGTTTCGAGAATGCACTCTGAGCGCTCCGAAGTCTCGACCCCTTCACACGATCCTTTTTCACTATTGTTAAGTTTAAGGTGGTAGCTCAAGGTCCATTTTCATACATTTTGTTTCGGCTTTAATCTGGGTAACTAAACAAGTATTGGCAAGTAAAGAATTTAAATTCACGTCTAGTTAGTGATTAGTTCTCGCAGTTGAAAGAAAAATGTAAAAATAATTAATAATCATGGATATTTCGGCCTTTAAAATTTAATATGACGAAATTTTAAAGGCAGAAATATCAAAATAAAATACCAGCCACATAATTCTAATCTATCTTTTGCTCACGACTTCGCCCGCGTAAAGGAGTTTTCCGGGATAAAAGTCCCGCTATATATTTTCCCGGAATAGAAAATATAACCTTCCCAGAGTCTTAAACTATCTCGATTCCAAATTTAATAAAAACCGTTAAGTAAATTTTGATACTATCGATAACATACAGAAACACAGAAACGGGAACTCTGTTTTATAATATGTATAGATTAGTTATCATTTAAAACAATTTGATATCAACATTATCCAGATTCATAGGCCCATTCCTGAGCGTGGTGCAGAGTTGGGAACGGAAGCTGTCTCTCATATCCGAAGTGATTGAGGAGTGGATGGCAACGCAACGCAAGTGGCTCTACTTGGAGGGGATCTTCGTAGGCGGCGATATACGCGTGCAACTGCCTGAAGAGGCCAAGAAGTTTGACGATATTGACAAGGCGTTCAGAAAGGTAGGGTTTTAGTTATGTGGTGAGACTGTTGTTGATTGTAAAGTCAGCCATAAAAGTAGTTGAACACATTAAAAACTTTAAAACACTTCTACAAATTAACTTTAATCGCAATATTTTTTTATTCCTATAAAACAAAATGAACCCTGTGAAGTTTATATGAATGAAGAAAAAATGTTTGTTGATACGAACACATAAGTTTAAATGACTGAGCGCACATGTCTACTTGATTATTTTTCTCCGTGGTCATTTTACTTTTACCCCAGACTAAATATAGTAGAAGCCCCTTAGCGGAAAGACAGACTCCAGTTCCATACGGGTACAGCATTAAGAAAGTAAAAAATGCCGATCTATACCAACTTGTTTCTCTACTCTTACTCTAGTTTTAAAGTAAAAAAAAAAAACTAATTTAGAATTATCCTGGATAATTTTACTAAGAACATTATATTGTTGCAGATCATGTTAGACACGGCAAAGCGGCTAAACGTCGTCGACTGCTGCACTGTGCCTGGAAGGCTGGAAGAGTTTATTAGTTTAGGCCTGGGCTTACAGAAGTAAGAATACCTATTGTAGTATAAATTGCTTATCGATGGTCGGTTAAATTAAAGGAAATGCAACATGTTCCGTATTCCTCGCCAATACCCTTTTCTGGCCTTTGAACTTTGTTAATGTACAATTCCCCTAACAATAAGAGCAGTTACGTCTATGCTAGAAGTGGTTATTCATCTAAAATTAGATACTCGTATATATACTCATATGGTTACCTGTTAGAGCTGTTT
The DNA here is from genome assembly GCF_014839805.1 of Manduca sexta. Lineage (NCBI taxonomy): Eukaryota > Metazoa > Arthropoda > Insecta > Lepidoptera > Sphingidae > Manduca > Manduca sexta. The sequence goes on from NC_051130.1 coordinate 4,394,506, forward strand.
CCAAAAAAAATACTACTTTCAACATTTACATCTATTTATACTTTAGCATATTAAAACTTACGCGAGACATGTTAAATTAGTCGAAAGCAACACGGCGAAACTGGTTAGCGATACCGACTTCGTATACGTGAGTAAAACCGTATTGCTTTCGACTGTACTTTAGCTGTCTTGATATGCACATGTCCGTATGTCGATGTCAGTCTATGTTCAGGCTGACGAATCCGAAGTCCAGGGTTCGTGAAGTGTCGATTTATTGACGAACTTTTGTTATAGGGAGTGACAGAGACTGACTTAATTAGTAGAACTCTTTTATATCTACATGTTACTGACATTCTTTTACACGTGTATACGCAAATGTTCACTAATCTGACCTACATTTTTAAAAGATGACAGGATGTTAAGCTGATGCAATTGTATAAGCTGTGAGTAGTCAAGGTAGGTACAATAGAAATGCTTCATTACAGATGTCAAAAGTCCCTGAACGACTATCTGGACTCGAAGCGTCGTATATTCCCTCGGTTCTTCTTCATATCCACTGACGAGTTGCTCTCGATCCTCGGCAGCAGCGAGTGCAGCTGTGTTCAAGAGCACATGATCAAGGTATGATCTACATCACTATATTTACCAATGCTTACTTGGTATGATAGTTTATATGGGCTATGGATCTCTTGTTCCAAATTTGAAGTCACCTCAAGCAATGCTTTGTGTGGTATTTCTCACAAGTTTTTTCGGGACGCAATTCAGTAAAATCTACTTCACTATTATTATATTACCAATGCTTTCTCGGTTTAATGTCTTTATTTGGGTTGTGGAGCTCTAATTCCAAATTTCAAATCGTCTCGACCAATACTTTGTGGGGCTTTCCTTACAAGTTTTTCTGAACTGAATTCCTAAGAGAAGATAGTCATCAAGCTAGCGGCTGGTCACAAAAACAAGCTAAACACTTCCTGCAATATGCTTGAAAGATTATGCTGACTCCACATTGGAGTGGAATGGTGACAACTATAAGAAGACTATTTAAGGTAAACCGATGTCTTCGACATCAAAAATGATGATAAAATTTGTTTTTCAGCTTATATTTTAATGTAATTAATTTCTCGTGAAAATATACTTCTATCGAGTTTCTGAAATTGACAGCCACCTTTCATTAATTATTATTTGGTAATTAACAATGTTCAACAAATTAGAATTCTATTTTAAAAAGAGGTGTTTAGTGAACCAGTTTTTAAAAATTATAATATCAATAAGTTACAAAGTGTTATTCCAATGATAGAATTCAAGTTGAGTCACGTCGTAGATATTATAATTTTGTCTATAATATGAATGGACTATAGAGACATCCAGTCAGACGCTCATCAGAAAGTGATATTAACCAGTGGTGGCTTTAGGGGGTGGTGAACAGGGCAACGGTACATTATTTTTTATGTAACAGAAAATAATAAGAAAAACTAATTCTTCTGTGAAATCAGCATCTAAATTGGCTGAAAAATAAAGCTTATTCACATGTGCTTTTATCGCCCAGAAACACTCGGTGACGTCACAGTTTGCAATTACTGTTATTCGATAGCAACCCCTTCCACTAAATTTCAAAGCTTTATCACAATTATTATTGCGTTGATTTTAAAAATTCTTTTTCCGTTAGATTTTGGATGCCATACATTTTTGATAAATGTATTTTTAAAAAGTAGTCAACTACCCTAATCCCTATTAAGGGTGTTTATAGCTTAATAGCAAGCAGTTAACTTCAATTTCGCACAACTTTGTTTCGTCGCATTAAAAAAATATTGCCATCGAAACGTTATAAACTGGCTGTCGATATAATTTAGCAACGATATTACAGATACAGAAAAAAAATTATTAGCCATCCAATACAAAAAGTTTTTATTTCAGATGTTCGATAATATTAGAGCACTCGACTTATACGTGGACCACACAAATCGACCGGTTGCAGCGAAAATGATATCGGCAGAAGGCGAGGTAATAACAATGTTCTTATTCCATTGTGTTTCAATAACAAATAGAATTTATTTTAAAGATGCTCGTAATAAGGTCTCTCGTTAAAAAAAATATTTTTCAATTAAACTCTTCGTACATTTCAGTTTATTTAAGTCACTTCGCTGTTCTACTATTACAAGTAATCAGAATAAAGTATTTTCATAAGTTATAGATTACAGTTCTATACAACTTAAAGTATATTTATCCAACTACTAAACATGTGGATATTCTAGAATCTAGGTCATACATTTGTCTGGTCTTGTGTGCTCCATATTGCTTATCACGTAGCGGATATCCCACATAATATAATAAAAGACGTTGCACACTCAGGTACATATTCTGTCTTGGGAATATTTAAATCATTCATTTCTCTACACCACTTGAATACAACAAAAAAAAGTATAAAAGAAAAAGAAACACACACACAGTTAACAATACCAGGCACACAACGGATTCCTTGCTTGTGTGGTAGAAGGGATACCAGCTCATAATATAAGAATAATAGTTTAATAACTTCAAGCGAATGTAATCCTATAAGTTAAACCGCACATAATCACGTACAATCAAAATAGATTGCAACATTATGAGCAGCACTAATCGACTTTCAGACGAACATAAGTTTCCAACTGTAACGACCACTCGTCATAAACGACTTCAGACGTTTGCGAACGATCGTGAATTTGTGCAGAAAGTAGAGAAAGAAACGTAATATCGCTCGAATAAAGTTTAAAGATGGTATTATTATTAGTTAGTTGTTGCGCGCGGCTTTGCCCTCGTGAAAACCCTTTTCAGCTACAAATGTTAGGGACTTACACACCGTATGACGAAAGTACCAATTGTTTTAAAGAATTACATTATAAAATTCTTCCCATGGGGGCAAATTATCGAGATAAAAAGTAGCATATGCTTAAATCCAAGACGTGATCTAGCCATGTCCCAAATTTCATCCAAATCCGATCAGTTGTTACTGCGTGTACTTCTAACAAACATTCAAACATTTTCAAAATCTTTCGAATTTATAATATTAAGTAAGATGTTGAGATTGAACTGATATGTTAAAACTGATTTAGAATGTTACTATTCCTATTCTACTATAATATTAAATGTGTAAATGTTTGCTGAGACGTGTGTGTTAAATTGGTGTATTTAGATTAACACACATTACTTTTACGCCGTAAACGTTTCCAACTTTGGTTCCGAAAGCAACAAATTATTGTAATCTATATTACAGTAATTCTGAAGTTCCCTACCTAGTTATAGTAGTAATTACTGATTAGTACTTAATCGCACACTGACACTTCACCCCAAAACTTGAGTGCTTTGCCAGCGTTTAAGGAGAGAAATGAAACGTTTGAGCAAGCAATTCTCAACCTTCAGTACCTTTTTTAAGATTATGGACTTCCGTTACGTGGTGTACACTGAAGGCAGGGTCGAAGACTGGATGAATTTGGTACTGCAGGAAATGAGAGCCACCAATAAGTTCATTACAAAGAAGGCTATCTTCTATTACGGAAAGAATTGGAAGGTGCCGAGGTATATCATTATTATTTATTCATTTTATATTATTTCATCCCTTTACTAGTTCTTGATATCGTAAATTAGTCGAAAATTGCTAGATTTAAATCTGGAAATCCTTTTATAAATTCGATTGCTAATACCGCGTGGTAGACTATCGACGATATTTATAGATGTACTAGTAGTAGTACAGTAGAAACAGACGTTTTATCACAGCAATGCTCCGTCCATAGATAAACAACGTCTATGAATAAGTAGGCTAGTGTTTAGTATTTTCCACAAACAATAGCTAGAATTTATTCACAGAACTGATTGGATCATGGAATATCAAGGCATGGTGTGTCTAGCCGCTAACGGTGTGTGGTGGACGGCGGAGACTGAAGAGACCTTCATTCGCATTCGTAAAGGCAATAAGAGAGCCATGAAGGAACACTTGCAGCAACAGAATGAACAGTTGGACGGGCTTGTGGTCAAAGTACGGCAGGGTGAGTGAGAAGATTTAAGTACAATTAACTATAAATACATATTTATATAGTTATAAAGAGGCGTTAAACCACGCTGTAGATATATTTATCTGTCGTACTAGGCGTTGCTCGCGGCTTCCCGCTAATGAAAGCCTTTCCTCCTACAATAGTCCCTGATTAATCACAATAGCGATTTATTACGACACCTATACGCCACTAATGCCAACTATTTAAGATATCAGATTAAAAATATCCATTATTTCCATGAGAGCAAATTATAGGGATAAAAGCCGACATATTAACCCAGGTCATAGTCTACCATTCCATTCTGTTAATATTGTAAGTGTTGATTGCAGGTAGAGATGCTTAAGATCTGGTGACGCACTCTCGTGTGACTATCTTTACTATTAAACAATATTTAAAGTGATTCTTCTCTCTAGGAAAATTTATGGCATTTAATTTTAATATATACGATATTTATACAATTTTGATCTCCACACCACGCTACAGTTGATTGGAAGAAACTAACGATTAAATCCGCCTGTAACCTTTTGTATTAAGTGCAAATAAATAAAAATACATTTTTCGAATCGAAAAATTCGCACAGACGAATTTCAAAAGGACCCAATTAAAATTCGCGCTGATCTTGAATACTCATTAATATCGTCTGAATAATAATCAAGTTATAGTGAATGACAATACTTTCTATATATAATATAACTGTACCTCATATAAGACAATACCTATCCCTCTATTCAATAACACACACAAAGCTATAACCACCTTTTGATCGAAATTAATTAATTCCAGACCTATCGTCGAACGACCGATTGAAATTTCGCACAATAACAACTATAGATGTACACGCGCGGGATATTATCGAAGATTTCGTGAGGGACAATGTGACAGAAGCCGCTGAGTTTGAGTGGGAGAGCCAGCTCAGGTTCTACTGGCTGAAGAAGGATGACAACTTGTGGATACGACAGTGCACGGGTGAACACCATACTGTAGTATCTTTAGATGCAAAAATCAGGGCGAATTTTTTTCTAAGTTACAAGCAACTAACAATGTACGTTGTTTATGATAAGTACGCCAGACAATATAATGGTTATCAGCCATTTTCAATAAACTATCCTGATCTCAGTCGTCAATCTAATTCCGAGAATGAACCAATCAAAATAACTCATTTGTAAGAATATCAAATAAACTTTGTTCTGATTGGTCAATTTTTGAAGTAGATCGAAAAAGCGATTGGGATCGTTTATTGAAAATGGCAGTATGTCATAATCGAAGATTTATATAGCTTAGAGTTATAGGGCACTTACGGTATCATGAACAAAATCTGTGTTCTTTATTACTGAATAACGAGACGAGGACGCCGTTCCCATAAAACTAAGAGTACAACAGAAGCATCATCTCCCAGTGATTGCCCATAAACAATAGCATTACCAGAACTATGAATTATAAACCGCCTGAAGTGCGCTCGTTAGCTGTTAGGTTAGCTGAAATTAGCTTTTAGGTCTAATTTATTACAATTGCTGTTGAAAAGTAACTTTTTCTTGTATGTCATAATATGTTCTTTTGACTACAAATCCAGTTGCTTAACCGTTGTGTGTACTTACGTGGGCATCCTCACAGGGGTATTCGAGTATGGTTACGAATACATGGGCCTGAATGGAAGACTGGTGATCACACCATTAACCGATCGCATCTACCTCACCATCACTCAGGCGTTAACTATGCAGCTAGGAGGAGCTCCAGCAGGTATGTCTACACCTGTAGATATGATCTTCTAAATATTCTATTTCGAATAGACTGACCGATTATCGGCCGACCGAAGGCGGAAAAGTTCTGGAATGGCGACCACGAACCGGGAAACGCCGCGTAGACAGGCTCTCCACGAGATGGACCGACGATCTGGTGAGGGTCGCCGGAGTCCGATGGATGACGGCGGCCCAGAACCGGTCCCTGGGGCGCTCAATGGGGGAGGCCTATGTCCAGCAGTATACGATTCCCGGCTGAAATGATGATGATGATGACCAATTATCAAGGGGTAATTATCTCTCGTCAGTCGATATCTAGACGCCACTCCATTTACTGTCAGGTGCTACGGAGCCACTTTGTAATGCCCATATAAAAAAATAAGTGAATTCTGCGAAACACGTCTTAATATCAAAAGAGAATATGTACAAAGTGTGTTTATAAATTTTTAAGCAACCTGTTTAATTTTATAAAGATCATATAACGTAATAAGTTAATTACTAATTGAGTCTTTGGAGTGAGATATTTTGTTCCAAAATAAAGTAGGTATTATGATCTAACGATCGTTTCAAATTTTATTTACCATAAACGGTATACCTTATATCTTTAAAGCTAAGATTAAAATACGTAAGTCCAATAATTAATCAAATTTACCCATAACCATATGTAAACCTAATTTGAACAGGTCCAGCAGGCACAGGCAAAACGGAAACCACGAAAGACCTAGCCAAAGCGCTGGGTCTTTTATGCGTGGTGACGAACTGCGGCGAGGGCATGGACTTCCGCGCCGTGGGGCAGATCCTCGCGGGGCTGTGCCAGTGCGGCGCGTGGGGCTGCTTCGACGAGTTCAACAGGATCGACATCTCCGTGCTGTCCGTCATCTCCACGCAGCTGCAGTGCATCAGGAGCGCGTTGTTGATGAAGCTCAAGAGGTTCACGGTGAGATTCGGGAGTTTTGGAATGAGGATGTTATAAATTGTTATCAAAATAAATGGTAATTTATAAATTCTTATCTGTATGGAAGACTAATAAAAATGCTAAATTGACGACTATTAAATGTAGTGGGTCAAGACATTAAAACTTCGATGGACAGGATTTTGTCATTATTAAACAATGTTTTCAAATATGATCGATAATAAATTAATAACTAAAGAAATATAGGATTCTAAATCATTAAATTTTTTGCAGTTTGAAGGTCAAGAGATAGCGATGGACAGCAAAGTGGGCATCTTTATCACAATGAACCCGGGGTACGCTGGTCGCACCGAACTACCGGAGTCTGTTAAAGCCCTGTTCAGGCCCGTGGTGTGCATCCTGCCCGATCTGGAAATGATCTGCATGATATCATTGTTTTCTGACGGGTTCCTTACTGCTAAGGTATGGAATATTAATTATTTTAGTATTATAAAGTCTGCGAGGAATGGAGTGGGACAAGATAGTAAAAACTAAGCCAAAACATTTATACACACGTGGAAAGGGATATACGTCAGCACCACCTTAGATTGGGTTATTACAAATGGAAGAGAAAGAATTGTTATTCTTAGCTTTAATTTAATTAATTTTTTTTTTGTTAGATAATTTATTTTTATAAATACTTAGTTATAGAATATAGTTGTAAGTTATTGTGTTATTATAGTTCCGCCAGTCGAATTGGGTGTAACCTGTAAGGGCTGTGTGTTGATGTAAATAAACAAATAAATAAATAAATTTAAAATAAGCTGCCTAAGGCATTAAAAGATTTGAACATATAAATATTCAAAAACAATTACGAAGCATTATAATTTAACGGAGTTTTTAATGGAACGGTATTGATAATAACTATGTAGTAGCCCAAAGTGACAATTATACTTGTTCTTTTGTAATATTAGTTGATGAACTGTGGCTGACAATTTTTTTTTTCCAGTTTTCTTATATTATTCTTGTTTAGGATTTGACAATATTTTAATAGTGTGTGCTTGTGACATACATGCTTAGAAAAATTCTTATATTATAATGTTGAAGAAATTGTAATTTTGCATACCATCTTTTTGTTTAAATATGGTTGCTCTGAAGAATCTGATGTTTGGTCATCGTTATTTACCCATATTTGCAGAATAAATTTCTTTCTTTATCTTTATCTTAAGAAATGTATGCTAGGTCGGCAGCCCGAAAGATGTTTATGGATAAATAAATAAATAATAATATTTCACGGACTATCTTGAACTTCTGCTGATGCATAATTAATTAAATGTCAATAAATTATTCAACTAATATCAACACCATTATACATGCAAATGTCACGAGTATTTGTTACCTAATCATGCAAATGGCTGAAATCATTTGAATGTGACTTATAGATGCACACGTAACAAACATGTTACTGTCATAACCGTCAATCATCATGGAAGCTCAAACCAAACCGGAGTTAAACTAGGGTAATATTTGTATACGATTCTTTATAATATTTTCACTCTAAGATAAAAGTCTATCAACCATGATAGTATTGGAGACGTAAATGTAAATAACCTGATCAATATAGGTTCAATTCTCAAATAATCGCGATAAATCGTTACTATCGGTCATTTTCAATAAACGATCTCAATCTAAATCTTTAATCCGATTCCTAGAATGAACCAATCTAAATAAGTAATTTGTAATTATGTCAAAAAACCATTGTTCTGATTGGTCCCTTGCTGTGATAGATGGAAAAAAACGATTGGGATCCTTTATTAAAAATGGCGGTATATCTCCTCTTCCTTTCAATTAATGTCATTATACTTTACTATCTGTGAAGCTAAGTATCTCTAGCATTCATAAAATGAAGCTATATAGTAGAAAGTAGTCCGTTGTCGCTGTTGTATTACTCCTGTGGGAAACAACTTTATACCCTTGATCTAATATGTAGGGTCGGCGCAACAAGTTATTCACGTGTTACAGAAAACTTTTACGTTAATATGGTTTTAACGGCAGATAAAATAGGGATAGACTAGTGGGAAGACTATAGAGACGAATGCTATTCAGAGCTAACCTTCAAGGCATACAGATTTTTTTTTAAAGTTACGTCTGTATTTATTGTTTACCTTCATCTATGAAATAACTCTTAGACAAACCTCATTTATATCTTATAGATCGCCGAATTTCAATTGTCAACGGATTAAACGTCTACATACAAGAACGAACGAAACACAAGGCTGATAGTTTACAAAGAAGAAGAGTTCAAATTACTCATACGTTTCAATGGTTATGGGCTCCTTTTTCCGCACATAGCCCTTAAAGTAGTCGGGCCATTGTGCGTGGAGAAACGTACGTTTCAAATACTACCATTTTTATGTCCTATTAGGTGTTAGCAAAGAAGATGACAGTGCTGTACAAAGTGGCGAGAGAGCAGTTGTCGAAGCAGTCCCACTACGACTGGGGCCTGCGCGCGCTCACGGCGGTGCTGCGCATGGCGGGCAAGCTGCGCCGCGACTCGCCCGGCCTCAGCGAGATCATGGTGCTCATGAGGGCGCTCAGGTCAGTTATACATCGGCTAGGGGTACTTTTACCGTCAGGAGGTCCTCGGTGGGTAGTAGGGGGCTGTCCGCCTCTGGTATAGGTTGTGCAAGTTTAGCACATTGTGGTGACCCCCGGGATGGACAGCAGCGTGGAAGATAGGCCTCATGATGCCGTTGATGCTGAGAGCGTCCTTCGGTTGCACGGGGGCTTCTGAGCCCCTGAGGAGACGGGCCGCACCAGGCGGCACCGCGCAGGGTAGCTGCGGACGAAGACTTAGACACTTCCGTTGGACGATGTAGGGGAGTAGGCACCGCGGAGTAGGGGTACGTTTACCTCCCACTGAAGCCAAATATCAGCCATTCCTGTCCATTCTGCTAAGTATGGAGAGCTGACGACATGGTTATTAATAGATACGAAAAAAGAAGGGGATGCTCAAGTCTATTAAATATGTTTTTATGGTAAAAACTAACAAATGAACAAACAAAATGATCATTGCTGCTATGAACATTAGAAAAACCAAAAGAAATCGTGAGTGAGATGAAAAATTTAACGAAAAATAAATAACATTATTGTTCCACCGCTGACAAAAGAAGACAATCAAATCTTCTTCATTACAGAATTTATCATTAATACTTTTCCGTAAAATGTGGTTGTTAACAGAGACATGAACCATCCAAAGTTTGTGTTTGAAGACGTGCCTCTATTCCTTGGGCTGATCAAGGATCTGTTCCCCGGACTGGAGTGTCCACGCGTGGGCTACCCAGAATTCAACGCGATGGTCATCGAAGTCCTTGAGAGCGATGGGTACATCGTACTAGCTCATCAGGTGAAGTATTATACTTGGTATTATTGAACGAGTAAAGATCGGTAGAGGTCGCTAGAACTCGCTGGATGCAGGTCGCGTCTAGCAGGTTAGTCTGGAAGCTTTAGAACCTATGTTCAACAATAAACTTCCAAAGGCTGAAGATAATGATGAAGATTGGACGAGTGGCACTTCTTCAAACGTAATGAAATAGTTGCTGATTGTGTTCATATTGCCAGGTGGATAAAGTGGTTCAGCTGTACGAGACTATGATGACCCGCCATTGCTCCATGCTGGTCGGTCCGACTGGCGGTGGGAAGTCGGTCATACTGCAAACGCTGGTCAAAGCGCAGACCAACATGGGACTTCCTACTAAACTCACTGTAGTGAATCCGAAGGTATAATTAATTTTAATACGTGTAATACTATTTACGTGTGTTATGATTATTTTTAATTTTCCGTTTATTCGCGTGAACACCTCAGATATTTTATGGGCTTTTATTTATTGAATTGTATTTCACTTAACTACGTATATATTTGTTCAAAAATATATCGTTTGGCAGGCGTGTTCCGTGATCGAACTATATGGAATCTTAGATCCCGTCACAAGGGACTGGACAGATGGCTTGTACTCGAAAATCTTCCGAGAAATGAACAGGTGCGTTTATAAAGAGATTAAATAAGGAACTCATGTCTTCTAAATCCGCCATGCGACAACGCAAAACGGATCGTACACTATCTGTCGATCTTCTGAGTCTATCAGAATGAAAATAAGGATTGAATTTTCAGTCAACTTTTGGAAGCGAATAATTTTGTCAGGTTCATTAATAAAAAAATATGATAAAATTACTTAGTCATTGGTATCATAGTCTATTTGCCAATAGAAAAATCATCCCTATATTCTCCTTATCAGACCAGCGGAGAAAGACGAGCGACGTTATTCCCTCTTCGATGGAGATGTGGACGCTCTGTGGATCGAAAACATGAACTCTGTCATGGACGATAACAAACTGCTGACGCTCGCGAACGGGGAGAGAATTCGGCTCGCCCCGTACTGCTCCCTGCTGTTCGAAGTCGGCGACTTGAACTATGCATCGCCGGCCACCGTGTCCAGGGCTGGCATGGTGTTTGTCGACCCTAAGAATTTGGGTTATCAGCCTTATTGGGACAGGTAAGTGGATTTTTTATTGACTAAAAAATCGTTGGTGCAGTAACATTGGCTTTGTCCCCTCTTTTCCACAAGAAAATATACTTTGTTATGAAAGATAACAAACTGCTGACACTCTCTAATGGAGAACGAAATCGCTCCGTATCGGTTACTGCTGTTTATTTATTTTATAATATTTTAAAAGGACAATTTCAATTATACTTTATGGGCCATAGTATTCAGGGCTGGCATGTTGATTGTGGATCATAATAATTTGAGATACCAGTCTTATTGGGACAGATAAGCGGAGGGTGTTCTCAGTGGCTGTGAAATATTTTTAAAAATTTGTTATGTACTTAATTACTTTGTACACTGCCATGATATTTGCTAATTGTGGGCAGAATAAATATTTTCCTGATCATCTTTGTATTTGAAACACTTATCAGTCAATAGCAAAAACATAGAAACAATGAATTTAAATAAAACAATGCCAGGCGACTCCTGGGTCCATTATTATGTCACATATATTATAAAAACTTTTGTATAAAATGATTGTGAAGTGCAATAAAATTTGAAATTGCTTGCTTATTTTCAATGAAATAGATTTACCCTCAGACTGTGTGGAGAAAATTAGTATTTCCACCTTTTAACACGTCATCAAAGACTCTATCGATATCCAGATGGGTCCTCGGTCGCAACAACGAGGAGGAGCGCGAGCAGTTGTCGGGTCTGTTCGACCACTACGTGGCGGGCGCCATCAACTACATCGTGTTTGGACTGTTCGGGCTGCAGCAACAGACGCCGCTCAAGACCATCGTACCACAAACCCCGCTAAACCTGGTCAGTGCTGTTGAGATGAGGGTTACCTACTTGTTGTTGTACACAAAAAAACAAACACACATCACGGATTTACCCTAAAAGGAATAGACAGAGGTCCAGCCAGGGCGCTCACTTTTCGCCAACCTTGTTCCGTCTCATGATGTGATTTTGGGGCAAGCTTATCGCCATTTCAACGGTAATAGGTTACCTACTTGTTACTGTACACAAAAAAACAAAGACACATCACGGATTTATCCCAAACAGGACTAGACAGAGGTCCAGCCAGCGCTCACTTTTCACCAAACTTGTTCCGTCTCATGATGTGATTGGGGGCAAGCCTGTCGCCATTTCAACGGTAATACAGTGCATTTACTGAAATATATAATACAGTACATTTGCCATTGCAAAAGGCTAGCCTCTATTACATGAGATCTAACATAGATGGCAATTTTTTTGCTGTTAGTAAGTTATATTTTATATCGGCCTGGATAGCGACCGTACACAAGGTATTAAAATTCACCATAGTGTCTCACGTAAGTGTGTCGCGTTCCGGGATCAGCCTGTGTATATCCGGTTCCAACAAGCACAGCACGGCATAATTGTATCGACGATACATATACATAATATACATTCATCTCCCGTCAGTCGACATTCTATTAAACCCCACTCAATTTACCATCAAGTGCAGTAGGTTCACTTTGCCGTGCACCTCTTAAAGAAATGTGAGTACACTTCTGCCTACCCTTGAAGATGACGTGATGCTATGTATGTTTTTTAAACAGGTGGTCCAACTGTGCTACATGTACACCGGCTTGCTGCCCAACAGAGAGGACAGCAATGAGGAAATAGACAGAAGCGTAGTAGAATGCGTCTTCATGGTGGTAAGTATAAAATACTTTTGGAACATGGAACATAGACTGCCTCGGTGGCGGAGTTGTATTGCATGTCCGGTACAATAGCGCTCTGAGGTCCTGGGTTCGAATCCCGGGTCGGGCAAAGTGATATTTGGGTTTTTCTGCTCAGTATCAGCCCGGAGTCTGGAATTTGTGCCCCATATGGCGATAGGCTCGCCCCCTATCACATCGTGGGACGGAACACACTTGGCGAAAAGTGGGTGCCCTAGTTGCGCCTCTGCATACCCCTTCGGGGATAAAATGCGTGATGTTATGTATGTTATGTATGGAACATAGAATACGCAGTTTGGTAACGATGAGGTCATGGTAACAAGTCTACTGCACCCATAGTGCTTACTAGGGGAATTCAGAAAATTGTTGGCTTTAACGATAAGAGTAAACACTCCCTTTTAAAAGGTATGTGAATTGTGAGCGTCTGGAAATATTACAAACGAAAACCGGTACAAAAACGATGTTGCAAAGGAGTGAAAATTCCTTGCAATATGCAAAATTGAATCATTACTAAATACTAACTGAACACGTACTAGTAGTAGTTGTGACTACCGACTAACTGATATTTAAAACTGTGCATGTATTTTTGTTCCAGTTTCCCGTTATGTACTAAAAACAATTACAATAATCGGTACCCACGTGATAATATAACGACTTTACGGGTATGTTTTCTACGGTTAGTAAGATTGTCCAAGGGATGATTACAATGGCGCCGGTATGATTGTATTAAAAAAATATGAGGGATAAATATTCCAATCTAAATCGTTATATTGTGGTAAAATACATATTTTTGTCGTGCCAAACCCATATTCAGTTGGAATTTTGAATATTTTTTATAAGTAAAATTATGGAAAATTATTCCGTAACAAAAATTATACTAAATAATAAAATATTTTATTAAATATAAATTTAATCACAAAACACGTGTTTTCGCTAAGCAATTTATTACTTGCAGACAGCCATAAGCCTATATAATCATATTGATACAGATAACATCAAGATTTACTAGTCTTGCAAAATATAAAGATCTATATTATTGTCGATTAAAACAAGTTTCAAAATTTATAATTGTTTTATAAGAAATGTACTTGATAATTTCGAATCAGTATCATATCGGGGGCGTAGCTCAGATGGTAGAGCGCTCGCTTAGCATGCGAGAGGTACCGGGATCGATACCCGGCGCCTCCAGATTTTCTTATTTTGTTTTTTGGATCGGTGCCAAATATTTAATGGTATGCTATTTTTATAAAATGTTACCTATGTATTGAACTAAATATTTCGTAGAACGCGAGTCTATTTTACGATCAGTATGGAATCGTTACAGACAGTTACTTTAAATCAACGTTTTAGTATTAATATCGGCCTACGTATACAATAGGTATAGTTCGAAATCTGCTACATTAATCCTCTCGTTAATTTATTAATTTGACCTCAATCTTACCAAGGTCACTAATTTATCTGAAGCCAGATGAAAGGCTAGCTAATACCCCAACATTTTCAAAATACTTGTGAAAAACGTTGCAAAATGTTTTTGTATTTAAATATCAAGTGCTTACTAGTTCAAGATAGTATATTATATCGTCGGTCCTATTTGTCAAGTGTTTACCCTTGTCAAACTCTCTAGGGGCCTCTTGAAAATTCTACCAACAAATTAAGCCAAATTAGAAATCTTGATTAGGATAATTTACTCGTTATGCTATTAAAACAATTTTATAGTTCTAAGCTTGCAGATTATGTAGTGACTAGCTATTGCTCGCGGCTTCGCTCGCATTGTAGAGTTTTCTGAGATAAAAGTCTTGCTATATATTTTCCTGGAATAGAATGTAGCCTATACCATTCCCGGGGTCTGTAATTATTTCCATACCAAATTCCATCGAAATCTGTTGGGTAGTTTTTGAGTTTATCATGATCAGACAGGCAGACAGATGCAGCAAGAGTCTTGGTTTTATACTATATTTTTTAGATTTTTAGCAAAACATTTCTGCCATACTTTATTGTTGTGTAATTTTAACCGCTTACGCAGCGCTACGCCTCCGAAGCTCTCAAAAGGAATAAATATTCCCCGTTTTTGCATGATTTTTCATTGATGCTCCGCCCCTATTGGTTATAACATGATGATATGTAGCCTATAGCCTTCCTCGATAAATGGGCTATCCAACACAATATTTTTTAAATTCGAATAACGTCTTCAGCTTTATATAGTAGTATAGAAGTATAGATATGCAACGAGCAATATAACTCAAATATAAGTATTATAAGACATATTGCGTAATCACGAATCTGTCGCGTCATTTATGATTAACTCAACACAATACATTCGGTCAAGTGATATTTGTTTAGGTGTACCAGTGATAGCTTTATATACAATTCGTGTCTAAATAAGTCGCTAAATTGTAATAAAATTAAACGATAACTTAAAAAAAATATTGGATTGATGGATGGATTTTATTTTTATTTTATTTATTTGCGATAAAAAACAATTGTAACATAAATTTGATAAAATTTAAATTACATATACATCAAAAATGATTGTGCAACGAACTACATTATCCACAGTTTATAAATTCGTATTTACGGCTACTGGGAGCACATGCACATAGTAAAACAAAGTAAATTCTGTAACAGTAGTTACAATAATTACAATTCTAAATTGCAACTAATAAGTATGAGTAGGACGATAACAATAAAGCTACTTATCTTTCTGTTCTGTACTATTAACCTTATCATTAAAAAATATGTCATAGGCAATTTTTTTTAATGCAGTTGGTGTTAGAGAATACAAATCTAAATGAATTGATGGCTTCAATACGTTCGATCCCCGTAGTTTCTTTAAGTGGATAAAACAGACCCTAAATCATTACACTGATTAAAATACCTATACTTTTTTGAAATGAAATATTCTTAACTATTACTTGATTTTCAGTCCATGTACAACAGTCTTGGAGCCTCCATAGTGGACGACGGTCGCTTCGACTTTGACAACTACATCAAGAAGGCTTGTCCAATGATGCTCGTAGAAGATACCGTGGAAAAGAAAGCTACCACCAGTAAATTTTTGATGTCATGTTTTGTGTTTTTTTGTTTCTCATATATTATTATTTTAATGTCATGAATTGAGTTAAAAAATAGATCAACTAAAACTAAAATAGCTCGGTGTTGTGGGAGCTTACTAGCTCTGTAAATCTTCAAAGTTTCTTATTTCCAAATCTAGCAGCTAAATTTTGCGTCAGTTTTTCGACATTAAACCACATAATATAAAACCGATACCGGGTATTGCGATAGGATACGCTGAAATGGAACTACTTTTGCAGAATATTTTAATGTGATCACTATCTAAACGAATATCGAAACACAAGCAAATCATGATACATTTCTATCTATCTTTCCTCCAGAACACTTCCCAATGGGTTTCCCGAGCTTGTATGATTACTGCCTAGAGCTGACCACCAAGACGTGGGAAGCTTGGGAGTGGCTAATCCCCGTGTACGAACATGACAGAGAGATGAAGTTCCCCTCGATCCTGGTGCCTACTGTGGACACGCTGCGTCTAACCTGGCTTATCAAGATAATGGAGAGTGTGAGTATAATACATTCGGCATTAATTTGAAGGAGCAAACAGACGTAGAATAGATGAATTATAATGATGATTCGAATGATGTAATAACTAAGACTAAAGAACAAAATTCGCCTCAATTTTTATGGCTTCAGGAAGTAATAAGTAACCTTCGTAATCAGAAGTATAGGAAGTATTATAATATATGAACAGATGGAACAAGTCCGTCCTTTCGCTGGCTTTATGTTGTAGGTTGGATGTATGAGTGTAACGCTATGATCGAAGTAGCGTGCCCTAATAATACAAAAGTCAAAAGTTGCATCGCTAGCACTTTTAATACCTATTCTTAATCTTAACACATTTCCAAAAATCCAGCACCCGTTAAATATAGCCAATAAAAACCTCACTAAATTCATCGTTATCAATAATAAAAATCTGATTTACTATAACAACGTTAGAACATGAAATATGGGAACATCAAAATACGTACTGAAACAAAAAAACGATACAACGCTAAACGATTCCAGTCCCATAAATAATGTAGAAAATTGCTTTGGCGCACAATAGGATACGTACATTACACTTCTATAACACGGTGGCCGGCCATTGTCGGCGCACGTTGTCCTGTGCCGTCAACTTGAATAAGAAATATCGAATAAGAGTATTTGTGGAATACATAGACGCTCGTGAAAGTTTCACAGTAATGCGATGGACGCTTAGAGAAATTCTCACGTATTTTATGCGGAATGCATTTAAAGGTGTTCGATTGCGGTTTTCGAAAATTGATTGTGGACTGGTTGTGGTTGATTGAAAATACTTTTTTAGTTTTTCAAATAATGGTACTTTTTATTTGCAAATATAAATTCGTCCAAAATTCTTATGAAACCCTTTGGTTGATCAAATATGACTTTGGTCTTCGATTTATTTAATGATTCCTAAGTTACTTCTGTTGTGATCAGGTCGAGAGGCCGGTGCTGCTGGTGGGTGACACTGGGACATCGAAGACTGCTATTATCACGAACTACTTGCGCGGATTACCTGCCGACAAATACGTAAGTACCCTCACATCACCGCTCGTATTAAACTACCTGCACTTTAAGGCTATTCTTCATGTCAACTTCTTCATTTCCTTAACGTATGGTGTAAAAAAGGAAAAATACCCTTTTAGCAATAATCGTCTAAGAAAGAATTTCATCACCGCCAATGTTTTATGTTTATACTTTTATTTTTAATTCTATGATATACTTACCGACTGTATGCAATATATCATTTTGACAACAATTTAGCCTTAAGACTAATAAGTTATTTAAATTTAATTTAAACTTGTAATGAAGACAGGACTAAGAATATGTCCAATAACACTTTTCTTATTGTCTCTATTAAAAGAAAGACACATTAATTGCGTATACTTTTTAAATAGCACTCACTGCACATTTATGTAAAGTGAATATATTTTGTACACTCTACCAAAAGTCCAATTTGCCCATCATTCGGTTGTACGAGAAATGTTCACAAACAATAAAAACCTCAATGATAAATATTGTTCTGTATAACATCACCTATACACTTACTGTCCTCGTTGTCTCTAATACAACCCGACTATTTTAAACTGACCTTTTTAGGGTATATTGGCTTATTATGCGGAGGTCAACTGGTTTTTATCGTCGCCACCGGAATTGGGTCAAACCAAAGGCCTGTCGCG
Source organism: Manduca sexta (assembly GCF_014839805.1). Taxonomy (NCBI): domain Eukaryota; kingdom Metazoa; phylum Arthropoda; class Insecta; order Lepidoptera; family Sphingidae; genus Manduca; species Manduca sexta. The sequence continues at coordinate 4,412,643 of NC_051130.1, forward strand.
AACTATGATTTAGTGATTTATGCATGAAAGCGAAACAACCTCACTTTTATATTTTGAATTCGAGCTTCCAAACCGAATTACTCATATTCCTATCTTTTATACAAAACTAGCTTTTACTCGCGGCTTCACCCGCGTGAAGGAGTTTTCCGGAATAAAAGTCCCGCTATCTTTTTTTCCCGGGATAGAAAATAGCCTATAAATTTCCCAGGGTCTTAAAATATCTCCATACCAAATTTCATAAATCGATAACATACATACAAACAGAAAAGGGGACTTTGTTTTATAATATGTATAGATAATGACTATCCATAGTTAGACCCTTAAATTTATCGTAAGCATATTGAAATTTTTCTGATATAGGTATAACGCAATATTTGATGCCTCGTTGTTTTTATAAAAACCATTTTAATACTACTTCACAAATTACCTAAATTTCATACTTATGCAAAATTAAATAGTTTCGTATACATTAAAATGCGGAATTGCTTAATCAGAACCACGACAACTAGAAACACGTTTCGAAATAGCAGTTTCACTAACATGTGCTTATAAGTTTGTGAGGCACTGCATAATTTCAACTATTACAATATGGGGGGCGTAGCTCAGATGGTAGAGCGCTCGCTTAGCATGCGAGAGGTACCGGGATCGATACCCGGCGCCTCCAAATTCTTTATATATTTTGATTATTGAACAAAATTGTATTGTTAATAAAAATTTCGTGACATACTTTACAAATGCCGATTCTAAACCTAAAAATATTATGTTCAATTTATTTTTTCACAAAACAAAAAAAATGGCGCCTGATTAAGGCCTGGATAAATGTTATCTGATAAACTTTATACCGGCTATGTTCCATCTATGCTCCAATGGTCACCATGCCCCAGAGTAGCTCCTTCCACGCCTCATAGTCAGTCAGACAAATCAGCATCGGCCGGAGAATCGACGTTGGATGCAGTATTTTTGTCGACGTCATACGTGTAATAGGTACCTACTGACCAGCCCAAAATAGTAATCTACTGAGAAGGTAGTGGTAAAGGTTGAAATTGTCTGAAAAGGAACCCAACACAAAATATATGTACTAATAATATGCATGAATGCGGTCTACAAAACATTCTAATAATAATTAGATGTTACTTAAATTACAAAATGAAAGCAAGCAGGATTCGGATTATAATATGGCTCCTTCGTCACTGCTATGGAGACAGAATACTCTATCGGCTAGGGGGCCATAAAGAAAATCTAGTTTCTCTTTAGAATCTGTAAGATATTACAATGACGTTTGTACCTATATACTATAGACACCAACGTTCATATAAACTATTTCTTCAAAATCTGAATTAAATGGCAACCAAAACGTCATTGTTATAACCTATTTATTCACTTGAACAACAAATAATTTTACTTATTTGACAATTATTTCTTATTCACATCCAGGTTTACACTTAGACTCGAGTTCTAATATCATGAGCACCTCTCCGTACAAAACCACAAGCTGTCAATATTGACCATACTCAAATCAGTTTGGCAGTTCAATTCAGTTTCACACAGTGAATGTTCGGAACGCCAAATCTAGTACGTAGTACATATATGTATATCGATGGATATGAAATAATTTTCGTTGTAGTTTGACTAATAAAAATAAGGCGTTTAAAATGCAAAAGGGATGCATACGCGATCCAGAGCACAAAAAGCCGTTATTTATTAAACATAAAATTCTCACACTGCCGTTGTTGCACTTGTTAAAATAGTTGTGTTTGTTAAAAACAACCTGCATTTGTTTTCCCGCTTTTCCGACAATGTTCAGGTTATATTAGAGAAAAGGATAAGCTCTGCATTTACCTAACTAAAACTGCGCTACTACATAAAAGTGTAATATGTAGGGCTCCAGTAATCTATAATAAAATTCCAAAAGAAATAGCAAAACTATATAAGATGTATTTAAAAAAAATATTAACAGAAAACTGCTAACACTGTAAATGATTTTTGAACGATAACAATTTATTTGAGACTTTCAATTGCTACTTATTAATTTAATTGTTTATTTTGTATTTTTTTAAAATATAATATTTATCTTTAGTTTTTTTACTGCAATATTAGTATGGCTACCGTGATAAAATATGTTCTTTGTAAAAATATTCATTTTTCATTGTTTGTGCATAATGCCTTACACGTGTTTGACATCTTTACCTTATCTTCTTCGCGTAAGACATTATAACGCCTTTTTGCGCTACGTTTTACGACTTTCTAAGGTAAGAAGCTTGTGGACCAACCATAATATTGTTGTTTATCCAAAATGACAAAACTCAGCCTCGTTGTTACCCCAGATTATCCAGCAAATGAACTTCTCATCCCGCACCTCGTCGATGGACGTGCAAAGGAACCTGGAGTCAGTGGTAGAGAAACGCACTAAGGACACGTTTGGACCGCCCGTCGGCAAGAAGATGCTGGTGTTTATTGATGACATGAACATGCCTATTGTGAGTTATTTAGAACTTTACTGACATGCGTTGAAAGTTTAAAATCGTGTTACATTTCACAATTATTGTTAACTGGCTCTACCTTCAATTATACTCCTTGTTGCTAAGGGTAACCGTGGGCCTTTAGCAATTTTGGAGTAAGTAGTATATTTTTTTTAATAATAATAGTTATTCTGAGACATTTCAAAATTACAAAATTTCATAGTCTTTATTATCATGATAGATCTTGCATTAATGACTTAAAATAGCTTTAATTTTTGATTTGAATGAATTCTAGGTGGACACCTATGGCACGCAACAGCCAATAGCTCTGCTGAAACTGCTATTCGAAAGAAAAGGTTTCTATGACAGAGGCAAGGACCTGAATTGGAAGAATTTGAAAGATATCGGCTTTCTTGCCGCCATGGGCAAAGCAGGTGGTGGAAGAAACGACGTGAGTTTACACCAATTAATTTGTTTTCAATTTTCAGTTCAAAATTCATCCCCGAACGAATTATCACAAAGAGAATAAATAAATAGTAAATAAGTTTTCGGATGAGGGCCGATTGTAAATGATCGGGCTGCAAATCTAGGGAACAGGATTATAATATTTAATAGTGAACATCCCGTAGCTGATCACGATGATGCTCAAGTTTCCGAAAACATTTTAAAAACCATAACTGATAGGAGTAGAGTTCAACTTTCTAAAGTAAACGGCATCGAGGTTAACTGACGACTGCTAAACTTTACTTGCAGGTGGACCCTCGCTTCATATCCATGTTCTCTGTTTACAACCTGCAGTTCCCTTCAGAGAGCACGTTGAGACACATTTACGTGTCTATACTGAGGGGACACTTCGAAATCTTTCCTGATGAGATACGAGATATTGTCGACAAACTCGTGCAGATGACTTTAGATTTATATAAAGTAAGTAGTCTATTCATGATATCGTCAGTCATACATCTAATCTCTAAATATTTGTAGTTAGTATTATTTAATACTTCTGTCTTGTAGAATTTTTTCTTTCAGCCCCGCAAAAGCACCTACATCTGTCGGTCACACTGACTCCTAGAACACCGACGCAAACCTCATTTTCCAATCCTTCTTCGTCCTTTTATGATCCACATTACTCTTTTTAAAGAAAATCATTGAACTAAAAATCTTATGTCATTTACAGTGAGATTTGTACACATTACCTACATCATACTTTCAAAATTACGAATAATAAAAGTGTTGCCACACAATGATCTTCCTTTCCCCTGCTTTATCCCACACATAATATATTTCCAGATAATAATAGTGGAACTGCCCCCGACGCCGGCCAAGTTCCACTACATCTTCAACCTGCGCGACCTGTCCCGCGTGGCGGCCGGGCTGTGCCTCACGCACCCCAACTACTTCAGCGAGAAGCGCGCGGTGGTGCGCTGCTGGCGCAACGAGTTCACGCGCGTCATCTGCGACAGACTCATCAACGTGCAGGCCAGTACCGCGGTCCACACCAGTACTCACACCTACTCAGTATATTAGTACCACGGTGCACAACAGTACTCACACCTACTCAGTACATCAGTACCACGGTCCACAACAGTACTCACACCTACTCAGTACATCAGTACCACGGTCCACAACAGTACTCACACCTACTCAGTACATTAGTACCACGGTGCACAACAGTACTCACACCTACTCAGTACATCAGTACCACGGTCCACAACAGTACTCACACCTACTCAGTACATCAGTACCACGGTCCACAACAGTACTCACACCTACTCAGTACATCAGTACCACGGTCCACAACAGTACTCACACCTACTCAGTACATCAGTACCACGGTCCACAACAGTACTCACACCTACTCAGTACATCAGTACCACGGTGCACAACAGTACTCACACCTACTCAGTACATCAGTACCACGGTCCACAACAGTACTCACACCTACTCAGTACATCAGTACCACGGTCCACAACAGTACTCACACCTACTCAGTACATCAGTACCGCGGTCCACAACAGTACTCACACTTTCTAGCTCGATTCTTGGAGAGATCTCATCAATGTTGATTATTTCCGCTGCATCTTCGACGAAATTTATGTTTCGCGTTGTGTCCAGTACTCACACCTATTCAGGACATTATTGGAGAGATCTAATCAATGCTGATTATGTCCGCTGGATTTTCAAGTTTATGTCTCGTGTGGTGACCGACGTGTATATCATGTACCTGGATTTACTTATTGTGTTTGTGGATTGAATTTGTACTAAAGTAAACCATAAATCTTTGTATTTCGGAGCTATGGAAGAATAGTTTGAATAAACTTTAAAAACACCTACAATATCATAAGTCTTATAACTGAATAATAGCTTGCTGCACATAATCAAATTGTTCTGATAACCCCGCCTATTCACTTTGTCATAATATCTGATATTATGGTCACTGATGCCACTTAAAGTGAAATTGCTCATCCAAATTCAACAGGACAATGATCTAATGCGTGGACACATACAAGAACACGTAGCAAAATATTTCCCAGAAGAAGAGCCTGTCGTACTGGAGGAGATTGTCATACCAGAAGAAGAGGAGAAAGTTGAAGAAGACGGTAGAACTTTTATTAATTATGTTATATAACTTAAAAATATAAATCAGTAATTTGTTATGTAGTATATAGACAACTAAAGTAACACAATTATGCTCTTTATTATTACTGATACAGTTCAAAAAATCAATGTTGATTTATTAAAATTTGGTTTTTTTACTAAAAATGAGAGTTACTAGAAATTCAATGCCATAAGCAAGTTGTCCAATATTAAACGAAATTTGCAGAATTCGGTGAGCCTATACCCAAACCCGTTGAAGCTGCAGATCAGGAAGTAGCCGTAGAGGAAGAGGAGGAAGCGGAAGTGGAACACGAACTGACAGTAAGGATGATATTAGCAAGATATCAGCTTCTAAAGTTAGAATTATAAAGAATTTAAAGTCTCATTGCTATTTCAATTAATAGATTGGTGAGAGACATATATATATTAATACGTGAAATAAAAATCGTTATACTCAATTTTAACCACATTACACGCACGAACAATATAAAGTATACGATTTAGCATAGAATTTTAGAAGACCATAGAAAAATAAAATTTATTTTGTGTTACAAATATATTAAATTCAATTTTCGCATTTTGACCACTTACGAATTGTAGTTACTAACTTATAATAATTCTATTCTATTAAAGTTGGAGGAATATGTACTCCGTGATCCAATGCTCTTCGGCGACTATCGCAACGCATTAGATGAAGAAGAAATACGTTATTACGAAGATTTGCTTGATTATGAAGCTGTCTATTTCTTATTCCAAGAGGTAATCAATGTTGAATTACAATGGATTATCATAAATATCTACCTTAACGTACGAACTAATTAAACGTTAAAGGGTTTAGTTACTTTGCAGATTATTTCAATCGTCAGATAAAAGTTCTTGATCAAATAATAAGAGTATAATCTGAATAAAAAAAAAAACAGAATCAATTGATTGAAATTTTAACCGAAACTAAATATATTGAATTTGGTCATAATTCATTTTATCCTATTGAATATTTTTTTTGATAGAAAAAGATTACTTCAATGAACACTAAGTGCAATGATATCTTTACCGAACTTTACCAAACCTTATTAAAAAAAAGAATATTTTAGTAATGTCCATGTAAATAATTGAGGAACGTAAGTGAGTAGCAGTAGTGAACGCAACGTAGATCCTGGACGAGTACAACGAGCGCAACGCGAAGATGTCGATAGTGTTGTTCGAGGACTGCCTCGAGCACCTCACGCGCGCGCACCGCATCCTGCGCACCGACCGCGGCAACGCCATGATCATCGGCGTCGGCGGCTCCGGCAAGAAGTCCATCTGCCGGCTCGCTGCCTTCGCTGCTGGCAAGTATCTTACTCTCTTTTTATATACAGGTCTTTTAACTCTGATCCTCATAACTAGCTCAATAGTATAGTAGTAAGGGTAGAACACTTGATGGTATGCGCTATCTGTAAACAAAATCTAATTTCAAAATAAAGGATGGAGCTCTTCTCTGGGATATCCACTGTTGTCTTGTTCGTCATTCTGACTTAATCGAGATAGTTTGTTTGTTGATTTGTCCTACATCACAGACCAAGGAGACGACATTAAATAAGATTAAGATTAGGAAAGGTCACTTTATATCATTAAATGCATGGTCTATGCGATGTCACAAAACAAATCCCGTAAAAGAATTATAATAAAACTTGTCAGGTTGTGACATGTTCGAGATCACAGTGACGCGCAACTACAACGAGAACACGTTCAAAGACGACATGAAGCGCATGTACATGCAGCTCGGCGTCGACAACAAGAGAACTGTGTTCTTGTTCACCGCTGCACAGGTGATTTAGTTCTTCAATCATTCATTCTACTGCATTTGCATTCAAGTGAAGTCCAGAATTCTACTGCTCCAATTGAACTAAGAATCGTGCCTTAAGTATTTTTGAAGGACAAGTAAAAAAAAAATTACATTATTGGTTATTTGTATATAATATATAAATCCATTCCCTAATTATATCCTTGATACATTTTTAATTCTTACATAATTTAATCTTAACTTTGTTTAATGTTCTTTAAAGCCATTTAACATTTATATAAATAAGACGACAATGAAAAGGTAGTTAAACACGCCTTGATAATAAATGCACTTCTATCAACTACTTATTAACAGATCGTAGAGGAAGGTTTCCTGGAGTTCATAAACAACATCCTGATGATCGGCATGATCCCGGCGCTGTTCGGCGATGATGAGAAAGACGGCATCATCAACGCCGTGCGCAATGACAGCAACGAAGCCGGCTATGGAGTGGCTAAGTGAGATTGACTTTTATATTCTCTAGGTGCCAGGAACTGGCATCTGGCAATTAATACTCTTACATTAATGCCACTGGTATCCAATTTGAAGTTTAGCAATTTTCACCAAGGGTCGTAGCCAAGACTCCTTTTTACAATCGTTAATCGTTAATCGATCGGAACGATATATCCGATCGATGAGTATTGCCTAGATGTAATTTCTATACATTTTTTGTTTTCTATCAGCCTTAACGATTGTAGCAAGGTGTCTTGATATCTATGACGTCACCCACAAGTCTTCTGAAACAAATTTCTCATTATATTTGACTTAACATCACGCAAACGGCAAGCTTGTCTCGTCATTCAAAGCAATAAAAATATAATATATATTAAATTCAATAAATTATTTCACACCAAATATTCAAATTATGCGCAAACTGTAATTCGACAGCTGTCGGTACAAACGAGACATTTTACAGAGACGGCGTGTGGAACTTCTTCTGTAACAGATGTGCTGACAACCTGCACGTTGTCCTCTCCATGTCGCCCAGCGGAGACATACTGAGGAACAGGTGATGGATACATACTTATACGTACAGTCAGCGACAAATATAGATCAACAAATTCAAAACTTTTAACGGATTTTCACTTTATCCTCGAAATTAAATGAAATATTTTATATTGCAGGGAAATTAATTTAAACGAATATTCATTTTTCTGCATCTTAAATATAATAAACTCTGTGAAGTTTATTTTAGTGAAGAATACCTAAATCTGTTGGTAAGACGGAGAAAAAATTTAATGTCGATTTGAAATTGTTCGACTGGTTTTGTGGCTGACCGTACATATTTCAGCGTATATGTTTTGGTCTAGTTGTAGCGGATATGGGCTTTGGACTGGATATCCAAGGTTTAACCACTGTGTGCTAATTTTTCTAAAATACTAGACTAGCATAAACTTATACCTTTATATCTGATAGAGTAAGTGGGGGCCCATCTATTATGTCTATAGTTCGACAATTACTGTATCTATAGTTCGTTCAGCTTTTATTCGTTATATTAATTAATTGTGTGATATAATATAAAATATTCCACGTATATTACTCCCTCATCTCTGACAACTTCTCAAATGTAATAGAAATCAACCGTACGTACGAATTTAAAAACTCACTTATCAATCGTTTTTAAATATTTAACTAATAGGAAGCAACATTGCTCGTGTGGGCTATAAGGCTTTTTATCCCGGAAGAATATAAAGCAAGCCTTTACTCAGAAAAACTTCATCACGCGTGCGGAGCTGCGACTTAAAACTATAAATAATAAAAATAAACAACAAATACGCTAATTTTCAGCATGAATTATACAACCATGGCGACATTTTAAAATGAAAACATGGTAACTCGTCAGTCATTAGGGACGCACTTTGTGTTGCCCTATTTGTTTGTCGGTTTCATGCTCCACTCATTTACCTCCTTTCATCTTTACTGAGGCTAATTTTTTATATTTATATACATAAACATAATTGTATTGACTTAATTTCGTTTTGTTCGTGTTTTGCGGTTGAGTGGCCTACTATAATACAACATTGTTATGTAGAGTGCCTTCTTGAATAGTTTGTTTTCAAAAAGGAATGATGAACTGTGACCGGTAATATTATTTAAAGCCAGTTTAATACTGATAATATTTCATTCATTCCTTCATCAGCCTATAACTGTCCGCTGCTGAACATAAGTCTCTCCTAGAGCGTGCCACGTTGCTCGGTCCTCTGCTTTTCTCAATATTTCGCTGGCTCGCTTTTACAGGTTCCTATGTTAATTTTCATTTATGTTGGAAAAAATAGATTTAAAGTTTCATATTTGATTTTATTTTTAATGTCAATAATCCATTGTTACTCCTCTTACTCAATCTGATCAAAGGTTTCGGAACGCATCGAGCACAAACATACAAACATTGATTTTAATTTATTTATTTTATATAGATTGATAAAAAAAAACTTGTATCATATTTAAACAAAATAGGTTGCCTGGAAGGTATCATTGAAGCCGATGAGGCTGCAAATTGCAACTTTTTAATCGTTATAATTAACAATGGCATTCAGTCGCTATACTATACATGATACTATAATTCAGCATAAAATGTTAGGTAAAGAGCTCCGGGCATTGTCATACAATAGTCTCTTTTAAAACTTATTAATAATAGTAAATACCTTTGTGATTCTGAATACATTGTTCTCTTTCTGTGAGTCCAGAATTATTAGTGCATAGAACTACAATACTATGTAGCGATAAGAACGTGCAAATACCCTCGGCTTTGTGCATTCGTGATATCTATAAACAATACATTATAAATTAGCTAGTACATTATTATATAGTAAATTGGAATATTAAAAAACACATAATATTCAGAAAATAAAAAGTATAATTATAATACTTAATATTAGTACAATATTTAAATGAATCATCGGCCTTTTTCAATGAACGATCCCAAACTTAATCTACGATCCGATCCCGGGAATAAACCAATCAAAAAAAGTCATTTGTGCATGTCAAAAATACTTTGTTCTCATTGGTCCATTTCAATCGAAAAAAACGATCGTTTATTGAAAATAGTAAAGTTCCGAACACTGTAGATAGCTCAAGTATGTCGGTGCAGATGTCGCAGTTTCCCCGGCCTGGTGAACAACACGACGATCGACTGGCAGTTCCCGTGGCCGAAACAAGCCCTGCTCGCCGTTGCCAACGTGTTCTTAGCTGATGTATGTGGATTTTGTGTTTTTATATTGTTTTTCGTAGGATCTTTGAGGATAATATTAGGATAAACAAAATTAGAAAAAAATTCACCGCCTTCAAACTCCATTGAAAACCAAAAAAATATTTTATGTAGCCTACTGGTTGCTAATTTTGGTGTCGGTGCCTAATTAAAACAAAACATTGTTTTCGTATATTTGTTCATGAACATTACAATAATGTAATTTTATTATAGAAAATATATTCTATAAAAATGTTGATTACTTACAATTTATCGATACATCGTTTCGGGTAGTTAAGCTTAATCTAATTGTTATGATCAAATTGTATGATTGAATGTCTGAATGAATTTCGCTACAAGAAGAATAATTGCAAATGAAAATTATTAACTTTAACATACAATTTAGTCTAAGATACTTTGGTTAAACGATATTTGGTCATATAAATTACTATAAATATTCAAAAACCATTATTTCTATTAAACGTGAATGAAGCGGAGTCTTCTCTTCATTTATTACCCTTCGAACCCAATCATTCCTTTTAGAAGTTAAATGAATTATAGTTTCGTGAAAACATTCAAACGTTTAACTAAAGAATTGTAATCACATATTTCAAAACTCCAAAATGAGCTGCCAATTTCACAAATTGTTTGAGGAAATTCGAAACTTTCGTTAGGGACTTTTTGCTTTTCTAAACAGGTTATAAATCTTTTTGTAAAAACATGGCTAAGCGACAATACAATATCCTTAGTAGTAAAATAGAAGCCTGCTTCGTTACTTATTTCATTATTTTTTTAAATATCTTCACTTACACTGTTGAAAAGGCATGTTTTTTTAATTTATTTTGCAGTATCGCAGGAATTTCGAATCTACCTTTTTTCCACTTTACATATTATAACATAGTGACGGTATTGGAAACAGACTTATAGAAAAATCTAGAAAATGTTTAGTAAACTATGAAGTACCTACAATTTAAATGGATTATTTGTAGGTAGAGAAGATTCCAGAAGAGTTCAGGCCGATAATAGTGGAGCATGTGGTACACGTGCATATGTCCGTCGCGAGGTACTCGGTGGAGTTCCTGCTGAGGCTCCGCAGGAACAACTACGTCACTCCTAAACACTACATGGACTTCCTCACCAACTATCTGTCGCTACTCAACGAGAAAGATGCGTTTATAGTTGCACAGGTTTGTGAGAGTGTTTGTTATAACACAGGTGTAGATTGTGGTAAAATACGGAACTAATATATTGTACTAATAACATTAACTTTCAAACGAAAAAGAAAAGTGGCTCCTAAAGTCCCCTAAGTCCCCTAAAGTAGGTATTTTATTTTTCTGGTCAGGCTATAGTAATCAGAGAAATTTTTTTACAAAGTGGTAGAACCTTTGTCAGTTTTGACCTGCATTGTGAATGCGCCACACCCTCGCTAAATGGTGAGAAGAAAGAAACGTTTTTCTGTTCCGTTTCTGTGGTAACTGAGAAAAGAAGTAAAACAGAAGAACAAAAATAAGAAGTAAAACAGCCAAACTATCATCAAAAAAATCCTTTCTTATAAAGTTAGCAATGCTTTTATTTGTGTTGTTTGTGATCAATGGTCATTGGCTAATACCCTGCACTTACATGCGTATTGTCTATTTAATTGAAAATATTTAGAAATTAAATGTTATCTTTTAGTGTGAACGCCTAAAAGGTGGTCTAGCAAAGATTGCAGAAGCAAACGTACAGTTAGAAGATTTGAACGCAAAACTGGCCGTGCAAAAAGTGATTGTTGCGGAGCAAACAAAAGAATGCGAGGTTTTGCTCAAAGAGATCTCAACAGGTCAGTATAAAAAGGCACTAGTGTACTGACTGTATGCCTGGCTTTCTTTAAATAGAACATTCTGTTGCGAACTTTGTCATTTAATTTTTCAATAAAATATGTTATATTAAATACGTATATAAAATCCTGCGTAATTATGGAATTTCAACGACACAAATTCACAAAAGAAATACTTACACTACAAATCGTAACAAATTTTTATTTAATTTTGTTACTAAACCAAACACAGGTACCTATAATAATATTTGTTTTCTAATAAATTTTCACTTAGTTTATTGTAATTAAAATTCTCATTGTTTACTTCAAACACATTAAAATTAAATTCATCACAACCTTCAGCCACGGAAGCAGCTGTAGCAAAGCAGCAAGTAGCCGCCGTCAAGTCGGCCGAGATCACTGAGCAGAGCGTAGTGATCGCCGAGGAGAAGTCGGAGGCTGAGGAGGCGTTGTCGGCCGCTCTACCGGCGCTGGAGGCTGCCAGACTCGCGCTGGCGGACCTGGACAAGAACGACATCACTGAAATCCGATCGTTTGCGACACCACCAGAGGCCGTACAGGTTAGGAGTTCACTGACAAAAATACACGTCCATAATGCCTTCATGACGTGATAAAGACTCATGGAAGCCTTTGGTTTAGACTGTGTGCGAATGCGTCGTGATCATCCGAGGCATCAAGGATGTGAGCTGGAAGGGCGCGAAGGGAATGATGGCGGATCCAAACTTCTTGCGGAACCTGCAGGAGATGAACTGCGACCTCATCACACAGAACCAGGTGAAGGCGGTGAAGGCGCACATGAAGAAGAGCAAGAAGCTCGACACCATGCAGCAGATTAGTAAGGCCGGGTATGGATTGTGCAAACATTGTTTCATTAATCAAATAGAATAACTTTTCTAAATTGTTATATATTTTATAACATAATATTTTATTTCGAGTGCTTGAACGAATGGGATAGAATATTTATTTTCTCTAATAATAACGACATCCTAAATTATAACTGACATTATGTTATTGAACTTTTTGTGACGTAGTACAATAATTATTCATATCCATAGCTAAAAAACAAAGGAACATGATGATTCTTGTAATTTTGTCACAACAACTAATATCATCCAAAATTACGTAAATTACAGCAAACTTCTGAGCAAATTCCGAGACCTGGGTATTTAACATAATCCCAGCGTACCTGCGTTTATAGGTAATATGTTGCTAATTAGGTAAATGCCTGAATCTGACTTAACTCCTTTTACCGCTATTTAAATAAACCCTTATTACGTGCGCACATGTTGTTGCTTATTTCGTATATTATTTTGTTGTTCGCATTTTCCTCTCGAAATTAAAGATTGAAATACCTAATTTGCTTCGTCAATAATATTATTTATTTATGTCATAGTACTTTTAATACCATCCTGAATTATGATATTATCTTTCTTGCTCGCAATATGGTTTTATCATTTTGACAATACTTAGTAACATTTTTACTTCCGCGATCATTTAGTTATGGTCTTCTGAAATTCGTCATCGCGGTCCTCGGATACTGCGCTGTATATAAAGAGGTAAAGCCAAAGAAGGACAAAGTGGAGGCCCTAGAGAAGGAATACACTGAAGCCGTCAACTATTTGGCCTCTTTGAACCGTGAAATCGATCGCCTACAGAAGACTCTAGATGGCCTGAACAATAGATATGAGACGGCCATGATGAGAAGGCAGGAGTTGCAAGAGGAAACCGATCTGATGATGCGACGCTTGGTTGCCGCGGATAAACTCATGTCAGGACTGTCAAGCGAGCAGAAGAGATGGACTGAAGACCTAGCTGCTTTGTATGTAGAACAGTCTAGATTGATCGGAAACTGTTTACTGGCAGCATCGTTTTTGAGCTATGCGGGGCCGTTTTCGTTTTCTTTCCGTCAGACGATGATATATGAGGACTGGTTGGGTGATGTGAAGGAGAGAGGAATCCCTCTAACGCTGCCATTTACTATTGAAAAGAATTTGACTAATGAAGTTGAGATTAGTGGGTAAGTTAGACTGAGAATCTATATAACATTATTTATTGTTCATAAATTCCTTAAAATTAGCTAGGCTCCTACCATAATTTAGAAATATATATGAAAGCCTATTTAGTGAAACTTTAGGGAGATAATTAAGTTTCTTATTGTAAGTATTATTTAAGGTAAGCGGCAACTAAGACTATGTATTTGATGACAAATTTTGATCAACGTATCAACGGATAAAATGCTTCGTTTACCTTTAATACACAAGATATCTTTATCGTCATGGTTTTCAGTTGGAATTCCGAAGGTCTGCCACCAGACGAACTGTCCGTGCAGAACGGTATATTGACCACGAGGGCGTCTCGATTCCCTCTCTGTATAGACCCACAGACACAGGCACTGTCTTGGATAAAGAAGAAAGAAACCAAGAATAATCTGAAGGTAACGAATTTTATAAATCACAAGTTTCTAACTTCTATGCAGTACTATTTAAAACAATATTTTTTTTTTATTATAATGGTCTGTGGCGAAAATTTAAATTTTCCGAAAGGAAACTCGACACAACATTTGGATACTAATATGCAAGAATGCGATCGGCAAATCATTCTAATCATAATTACATTCTACATAAAGGGAAACCAACAGGAATCGGTTATATGGACCCTACGCAACTGATAATAATATAGTAACAAGTGTTGTATAATATTGATTGCTTGATAGGTGCTGTCATTCAACGACCCACAATTCTTGAGACAGCTGGAGATGGCAATCAAGTACGGCATGCCGGTACTTTTCCAAGATGTGAACGAGTACATAGACCCAGTAGTTGATAACGTATTGGAGAAAAATATTAAAGGTAAGTACAATTAACACAGATCTCGTATGGCTGAAACTGTTGCTTGATCGATATCTCCGGCTCTATCGTCGGCCAATCAGGATAAAGTTTGATCGCATCATTTACTACTTATTTTCAATAGTTTATCTTCAGTTTCGATCTGGAGATAGTTATCGGGATTGTCTGTTTATTTCAACCGAAAATGGCCGCTCTGAAGGTTGCTTTATTAACATTGTGCCCTCCAATCTTTCATAAATGATAGATACGTTAGAAGTGAAAGTTTTGTTAATTCCTTTCTCATAATTTGTTGTATTAAGTATCAGAAGCCCTAAACCGGACTGTTACCTTTAGGACCGTAGCTACCGTAGGGCTTGGTGCAGTGCACCGGGGCTCACGAGGCCAGAGGGCCACTTGGACCCTGACTCGTCACTTCTTTATTTTTGCTCCCACTTGAGTACTCCCATCGGTTAAACATTTTTCACATGCTGGGCCGGGAGAGAGGGGGGGAGGGATACTTGTATATTTTTATTTATGCTTCTGTGCTTTTATTTATCTAACTATGCCACTAGTTCTCTGTCAATTCACATTCAATCAAACTATGGAAACGCACCAGTTTTTCTGTTATTGCTTATGAAAGAACCTACGAAGTAATGGTCACATACCATCAAGTAAGGATGCTTTTATGCTGTCTTTCTCTTATAAAAATAAAAGCAAAGAAGTCGAATGTTATGTAGGTACTAAATCAACTATAATATGTCCACCATAAATCCAATACAATATGACTTTATGTGCATTCCACTAATGTCGTGTCCAGACATATTGCTACCCTTAGTATGTATGTTTACATTGTCTCCAGTTTATTACAATGAAGAGACATTGCAACAGTTAATTGGAATACGTAAAGCAGCAAACTAATATAACTAATATTGGCAGCAACAGGCCGAACGCAAAGCGAGTGCGCTGTAATTGCTTTAGTAAAACCAACATGTGTATATTACGTGTACATGGTGTATATAACCTCCTTTGACTAGTGATGGTATCAGTGTTGGATCGCAGGCCAGCGTGCTGCAATATCAATATCTTTGTCTTGAAATAACTTTCTACCGGTCGGTTTCAATAAACGTTTCCAATCTTTGATCAGATCTTGAGAATAAATCAATCAAAATGAGTCATTTGTAAACGTGTAAAAATATTCTGTCATTTATATCTGTTCATTTTCGCGATGGATCAAAAAAAGCGATTGGGATCGCTTATCGATAACGGCCGTAAATCAGCCAAAAACAGTCTATGACTCAATTATAACCAAGTCTAAAAATAACTTAATACAAATATCTATCCACTTTTCTATTTTATTTCGTGAAAAGAACAAACTCCACTTTATTTTTTGTGCATACATATATGATACTAATACCGTAGGGATATTAGAAGTCCTTAGACCTCTAAAACTTTTACAAAGTACCCCGTATGATTAACATTGATGACCATTGCCCGGTCACCTGCAGTGGAAGGCGGTCGCACGTTCGTGATGCTGGGCAGCTCGGAGGTGGACTACGACCCTCACTTCCGCATGTACCTCACCACCAAGCTCGCCAACCCGCAGTTCAATCCAGCTGCCTATGCGAAAGCTGTTGTCATCAACTACACTGTTACTGTGCAGGTGAAGTATCTTAACTAATATAAAATCGAAAGTTTATGTTATAAATGAGAAGTCTCTAGATATTCATATATAGAGATCAGGGTCTGTGAGTCTTAGCAGTCATGTGTATTCTGTTAGTCCAATAACACAGACACACGCACACACACATACACACTCACGCCTTTTATCCCTGAAGGGGTGGCTGAGGCGCAACTGGTGATACTCAGTAGAAAAACTTAATACCACTTTGCCTGACCCGGGGATTGAACCCGACGCATCTGTATTGCAGTCGTACATTAATACAACTACACCACTGAGATAATCCATCCAATGTGTCCTGTGAATACTAGAAAAGAGAAGGTGAAAGGTTACTTTTTACTCTGAAAAAGCAGAGTGGGATTTTTATCCCGAGCAAGGTTTTTGCCACTGGCGATGCTACGAGCATTATTTAATACTGTGTATAATATATCTACATATCCAGTTATGAATAAAGATTACTTTCGCTGCAATCGCAATTATTGATCGAGGTCCGTATCGAGTTAATTACTTCATAATAACTAGTTAACCACATTATTAATTATCGGCGTGTTAATTTCTAACAGGTATATGATTATGAGCAACGTTTGTCAGACGCCAGTGCTGAAATTACTCAAAATTATGAAAAACAAACTTGTTACCATTTACAAGAGTTACAAAATGTTTGAAATTTTATTACAAACTATATTTCTAATAATTATTTTATATAATATCAGCTCTATATTATATACTGTCCTACTGCTAGGCACGAGCCTCCTCTACTACTGGTTAGGTCTTAGTCCACCACGCTGGCTTAGTGCGGATTGGTAGACTTCACACAACTTAAAATTTCCTATAGAGAATTTCTCAGGTATGCAGGTTTCCTCACGATGTTTCCCTTCACCGTTAAAGCAAGCGATAATTCATAAAGAATACACACATAATTTTACAAAAGTCAGAGGTGTGTGTGTACCCTTTGGATTTTAACATTCGTCTCGGCAGTCCGTTCCACACCCAGCTAGGCTATCGCCGCTTTTTTATGATTCTGTATATACTCCTTATAAAATAGCTAGTAACTTAGTTGGAGTTTTTAAAATACCTAAAATACTCGTAAATAGGTATTTCATCTACACTTTAACAATCAGAAATTCTAGAGATTATTCTGGTTTTGTCAATTGTGGTAAAACAAAGCCCTTTTTTAATGCTACTATATTTCCCTAGGGTCTAGAAGATCAGTTATTAAGCGTAGTAGTGCGCGCCGAACGATCAGACCTGGAGGAGCAACGCGAGAGTCTCATCATTGAGACTAGCGCGAACAAGAGTCTGCTGTCAGGACTCGAAGACTCTTTACTCAGAGAACTGGCGACGTCCACCGGCAACATGTTGGACAATGTGGAGCTGGTCAACACACTTGAGAATACCAAATCCAAAGCTGCTGAAGTAAGCGTTATATATTCTAAAATTATAGTATTGAACTAGGAACAAAAGGATAGAGGAGAGGAACTAGTTTATTATTTTGTTTCATTGAAAGTGTTGTTTAGTGCAGTATAATCCAAATATTATGTCGTCTAACGAGAAAACCCGCTTCTCTTGATATTTTCAAGCATTATATAATCATGTTGTAGTTGAGTTAATTATTATAGCACAGCTGAAACTGGAACTAGCTTCCCTAACAGCCACTATAAGATTTTTACCATCTATGTTTGCTATCTGATCCACTCCAAAATTATATTATACCCGATACTCTCTCACCCCAGTGAACATAACATAATGTTTTAACAAATGCACTTGCCCAGGTGATGGAGAAACTAGCCCTGGCCGAGGCTACAACGAAGGACATAGAGAAGCTTCGCGACGGGTACCGACCAGTCGCCAAGCGCGGCTCCATACTCTTCTTCGTACTGTCGGACATGGCCGGCGTCAACACCATGTATCAATACTCGCTGTCGTCCTACCTCGATGTTAGTTTAAATTTAACCCATTTGCCATCGGAATGCTTGGAATGTTAGCCGGCTAACATGACAGCTTCATGACTTTACGCGTGTCATGGAAGAATAACCTTATTATGTAATAAATAATAAGGTTATATGTCAAACACAAAAATGTGTTAATTTCAGAGACCGGCACAATAATGTTAACTGGCGAGGAGATACCCAATTCTTTCTCTTATCGACTTTACCATATACTGTATTAAAGCGCCATTCATCGGCAAAAAGAAGAGGTATTTCAGAAAAATTAACGATACGTACGCAGCTTAGTAGACGTGGAAAAGATACGCAATTATTCCGCTAGATGGCAACTTTTCAGACATAAACTGTTATAAAAATGTGAATTTTTAATTGAAATTACTTGCTCTCAAAAGTAGATTTTTATATTGAATCTTGTATTAACATTTGAAACCTTGAAAAATAAGAAAATAATTATTTATACTCGATGCGATGGTAAATCTACACTTTACGATTGTGCTGTATCTTAACATTTGGATCTCTGCCTACCTCCGTGGGTACAAATAAGAAGTTATAAATAACTCGATTGATGTTTCAGGTATTCTCATTTTCTTTACGCAAAGCGATGCCGAACGTCATCTTGATCAAACGGCTCAAAAATATCATCGACATGCTCACCAAGAACGTTTATGATTACGGATGCACAGGTAACGTAATCATCATCATACTTTGCTTATAGTAAGGATGCACAGGTAACGTCCTTTACTTAAAGTGAACTTTTGTGGTGGTTTCACGCAAAGTATAAACCTGCCATAGTGACCCATATAAGTGTGTCGCGTTCCGGGCTCACCCTGCGTATATCGAGTTCCAACAGCCCGGCATAATTGTGTCGACTGGCGAAGGTTAAACATCTCATCAATCAATACTCTTACCTCACTTGACTTACCAGCAGTGGAGTCACTTTGCCGTATAAAACAAAGTATACTTTTGTTAAAAAATAGCCTAATTGATTAGTACTAATAAATATGTATTATGATTTAGTGGTTCTAAGCTAAGAAATACATATTTTTTTAAATTTTATGCCTGTCTTGGCCAAGACTCAAAGATGGCACCATTAACCTCGGCTACTTAGTTTCTAAAGTTTGTACTGTTTCTCGTGCAATTATTTAGATTTTACCTTACTTGATTGCATCGGTATATCTCACTTGAATTTACATAATTGGTTTTGAAGGTATATTCGAACGCCACAAGCTGTTGTTCTCGTTCCAAATGGACATAAAACTGGAGCAAAGCGAGGGTAACGTGAGCCAGCCGGAGCTGGACTTCTTCATCAAAGGCAACGTGTCGCTGGAGAAGTCGGCACGGGCCTGTCCTGCAGCATGGATACCTACGCAGGTACTCCACTTTCAATGTTCAACCAAAACAGAATGAAAGAACGGTGATATATAGGCCATACTATAACCAGAAGAGTAGAGGAATGGTAGGAAATATCTGGAAAAGGAACCCAGGATTGATCTGATTAACCTTTCTAGAAGACAGGCCATGTAATACTTACGAAACGAGAGTCCTCTAGCTGTCCCTATCCTGCGCCAGATCTCGCCAGTTACTAGCTTAAGAGTTGGTGCAAGTCACTTTGCAACATCGTTCCAGCAGTATCTGGGTCGTCCCACCGGCCGGTGGCCAGTTGGTCGACTCAGATATATGCGAGATTCAAGCTTACCGTTTACTCTGGCTTGGCAATCTTGAGCGCATGGTAGATTGGAAAGTAAAAAGTGCATGTAAAACTACCGAGAGACAATTATTTCTATTCAATTCATATTCTGTCCACCAATCATTTTTACCATCTGGCGCAATGTGATGCACGTATTATAAATGCTTATATTCGGATTGTTTTATTATCCAGGGATGGCAAGATATAATGAAGCTGAGTGCCGACTTTACCCCCTTCGCAGAATTACCTGATCACATTATTAGAAAAATATCGGATTGGCAAGAAGTAAGTTAAGTACCATTTATGTTGTTAAATACTTAATGACGAGATTGATAATTACGACGTTGAATGAATGCTAAACGCACTAAGTACCCAGCAACTACCACCCAGAATTAAAACTTTGGGAGCTCTGTACAGCTTTGCAATATCCTCGTCAGCCTGCGATAACATTTAAATACAAGTAATATAGAGATATGGTTCTTTGGGAGCATAGGTTAGAGTGTGGCCTTTTTTTTGGTCTGCTTGTAGATTAATGTGACGAGTAGCATTTATTCAGAATTTGTGAATTAGGCTCTAAGTCTCGTGACCTATCCAAAACATATTTTAAAAAATACTTATGATGTTCAGTGCTTGATATTGTGGCATGAAATAGCCTGTCAAATATAACAACTGTCATCGCTTAGATACCTATTTCATGAAGTTTCTTCTGACCTCATCCTTGTGTTTACAACATCGTCATTACAACCTGCTGATGAATATTCTACATACGATATAAGTTATAGAGATTAACACGATACGTGGCAGGTGGATCCACTGATTGCGCTTCTTAACCCTTCAAGAATATAGGCGTGAGTATATGTTCTGAACAATAAAGTCTCATGAAATAAATATTGTGTTCAGTGGTTCGACAGCGACGCGCCGGAGTCGGCGGAGATCCCTGACGATTACCGCGAGAGGCTGCGGCCGTTCGAGCTGCTGATGTTGCTGCGCTGCTTCCGCGTCGACCGCATCTACCGCGCCCTCACCGACTACATCACCGTCACCATGGGCGAGGAGTACATCACGCCGCCGGTCATCAGGTGAGACATCACCCATGCATATTCACATCATAGGCATTATGCAGACGAACCACGCTCTGCGGTCCGACCTATCTATGAGCTAAGTGCGGAAAAAGAAGCCCCTCATGCAGACGAACATTGAGGAAGCAGCGCTTGTTTCTAACCACTTCTAAGTTCCTAATGTCTTATGTACATATATATGTACTACGTACTAGATTTGGCGTTCCGAACATTCACAGTGTTCAACTGAATTGAACTGCAATCCATTCATACTGACTTTAGCATGGTCAATATTGACAGCTTGTGGTTGTATACGGAGTGACGCTCATGATATAAGAACTCTAGTCTAAGTGTAAACCTGGATTTGAATAAATATATTAGTCAAATAAGTAAAATTATTTGTTGTTCAAGTGAAAAAATAGATTTTAACAGTGACGTTTTGATTGTCTTTTTAGTTCAGATTTTGAACAAATAGTTAATATCGACGTTCGTGTCTATATAGCTCTAAACATTTAGACTGGAATCATACCAACATAATAAAGATGCATTATTTAAACAAAGAATAAATAAACTGTGGTGTATAAATTACCTTGTCGTTTCAACTCTCACTTTTCCTTCCAAACAAAAACATATCTAAATACGTCATAATTTATCCCCAGTCTCGACATGATAGTGGAACAGACGACCCCGTTCACGCCGGTGGTGTTCATCCTGAGTCCCGGCTCGGATCCCACGGCGGACCTCATGAAGCTGGCGGACCGCTGCGGCTTTGGCGGAGGGAAGTTCAAGTATCTGTCGCTTGGACAGGGACAGGAGGGGGTGAGACTTTCCACGGGTTTACTTCAAAAAACTTTACGTTAAATATTTTGGAGTAGGTACTGCATAAGTCGAGGCTGGAGTCGGTTCAAAGTCGGTCTAATTACGGATGTGCGTGTTGGTGTCAAACATTATAGAATATAAGTCGCTTTGCCGGTGAAAGAAAATGTGACGAGTATGCCTACTCAAAGAAAAACATTTTGAGGAAAACGAC
Source organism: Manduca sexta (assembly GCF_014839805.1). NCBI lineage: Eukaryota > Metazoa > Arthropoda > Insecta > Lepidoptera > Sphingidae > Manduca > Manduca sexta. Next base: position 4,434,743 of record NC_051130.1, read on the forward strand.
ATGCCTCAGAATTCTCAACAAAATTTTCAAATGTATATGATGTCTCTCAAACTGCATTAGGCAAGCATGCTAGCAAAGAGCTAAACCCTTTAAATACTAGAGGAAGCTCTTTTCCAGCAGTGGTTTAGTTCATAAGGTTAATTTTATTTGTCAGGCGGCACTTGCACTACTAGAAGGCGCGATCTCGCACGGCCAGTGGTTGATACTGCAGAACTGTCACCTGCTGGTGTCGTTCCTGCGCGAGCTGGAGAAGCAGCTCGAGCTGATGACGAAGCCGCACCCGGAGTACAGGCTCTGGCTGACTACTGACCCCACGCCCACATTCCCTATTGGAATACTACAGCGATCGCTGAAAGGTGAATAATGTCATTTTTTTTCATCTTTTCCTCTACTTTATTACTCTTCTATCATTATTAAGTAAATCTTTTGAGTAGTTTTGAATACCTAGTTGTATAATGTAAAGTTTTTTTAAGCGATGTTGATCACTTACTACATCTGTTAATGGATAGGTACATACCAAAAATGTCTGTATTTAAAATTAGAATCAGTTCAAAACATTCTTAACTTTAAATCCAAGGAAAATGGTTCAGTTATAATTTGTGCCTTGTTTCCCACAAGTTGGGCTATAATTTAGATTGATGAAAATTGTCTCACCAGTGGTCACGGAGCCGCCCAATGGTTTGAAACTGAACCTGCGCAACACATACTTCAAGATGCGTGCACATGCGCTCGAGGAGTGTCCACATCCGCAGTTTAAGAAGCTGGTTTACGTGCTAGCATTTTTCCACGCCGTGGTGCAGGTAATAGGAACGATCAATTACCTGTTGTCCTGGGGACTACCTACACAATTTCTTACGAGGAACCTCTCAAAAAGTAGCATCGATTGATTAGAAACAAAATACTAGAAAATCGTAATTTTCAAAAGCAGAAACTAAAATTCGTATAATTCAAATGTTTGGGTAATAAGACCAGGCAAACTTGTTTATTACGTTAGAAACATTATTATTATATTATCAGAATAATAGGTCCCCCATATTTTTTCCGCAGGAGCGACGCAAATACGACAAGATCGGATGGAACATAGCGTACGATTTCAGCGAGAGCGACTTCATGGTGTGCATGCAGATCCTGCAGTGCTACCTGGAGCGATGTGCCGCCGCCAACGGACCCATACCCTGGGCCACGCTGAAGTATTTGTTTGGAGAGGTCAGGATAATTAACATTAATTGATATCGATCTTCAAGGGACTTGGTTTTTCTTGATCTTCTTCTTTCAAGGTTATTTCCAAGGTTTGTTAGCATCAAAATTTCTTCCGTATCGAAAGTTTAAAAACCTTGGTAGAATTGAACCTACTATCATAGGTCATTATTTAATGCTCCCTACTTATGAAAAAAATGTGTCAACCAATAGGAGGCAATTGACTTTCATTGACTTATGAAAGTGTTCTTCTGAATCTTGACAGAGTGGTTGGTCTTTGTTGTCTTAATAGCGATGCACGGAAAGTACTCAACGTCATCAATCATCTTGACGATGATCATTCTTAGCTGCATTATACTGGACCGGTCTGAGTCTTTAGAGTCAAAACTAATATCACCCAATTTGTAGCTAAAACTACCTATTGGATCTTTTTGCACCAAACTTTCCATTCGTGTCAGGTGATGTACGGCGGGCGCGTCATCGACGACTTCGACCGCCGCGTGGTCCGTACGTACATGGAGGAGTACATGGGCGAGTTCCTCTTCGACAAGTTCCAGCCCTTCCATTTCTACAGGGACAGCACCTTCGACTATGTCATACCACCGGAGGGCGAGAGGGACGAGTACATCGGTCAGACACTTTCATTACAAAGATCTTACGTCATTTTGGGAATCAAGGCATAATATAGAATTTAAATTACTAGCACAATAGTTACATAAGAATTCTCTTGCATCATTCTCAGTATACAAAATATAGGATCTTATATCAGAGGCCGTACCCAAGATACCTTTCTGCAATCGTTAACGCTGATAGAAACAGGAAAAAATTTATGGAAATGATATATCCCATCGAATCATCTGTCCCTAAGATGTCATTGCCATACATTCGACGTTAAGGATTGTAGAAAAACATCTTGTCTACGGCCTCCAGTGACAATTTCTCGTCCACAAGAGCCTGTCGGAGTGTAGGTCACGTGTTAGTCTCTCGACCTATCGCAGTAAAGCGACACGAACTCTCGTATCTCTTGCCACATCCTAAGGTATTCTGGCTCGTGCCGTTTCGTGTTCTGATTCTCAAAGACGAATGATATGCTGGCATTTCTTAAACTCCAATTAAAAAATAATGCCTCATACCAGTGGCGAACGGGCCATATAACTCGATTCCTACTAGCTTCCTTTTCGTAATTTATGTAAAATGTAATTATCATTAGAACGATTTGTAGACCGCATTTATGAAACTTATTAGTGATCATGTGTTGTGTGGGGTTCCCTTTCGGAAAATTACACCTTTCGCGACTACCTCGTACAGACTTCATCGACACGCTGCCGCTCGCGAACACGCCGGAGGTGTTCGGGCTGCATCCGAATGCTGAGATCGGCTACTTCAGCCAGGCGGTGCGCATGATGTGGGGACACCTTATAGAACTACAGCCGCAGACAAGTACGTACTGTAACATACATCGTATTATGTATAATAATATATACTGATGTTTCCATTCGTATTAGAAGATAGTTTAGGCTTTAGTTCACTTTTATAGCTTAACTACTGCGGGTTGATAACGTATCCACGTGATTCGAATAAAAAAAATCGGAAAAGTTTGTTTAATAGCTTCATGTCTGTAGCTAGAAGAAATTTACATAGTTTAATATTCGTATCCAGTAAGTTAAGGTTTAAGTAAGTCTCGGTAGTTGTTTTACAATAATATATTATGTCAGAAGTCAAATTCAATATACATTTTAATTTTACCGTTACCGTGTTTAAACGATTTATTATTCGAATCATGCTGTGTTATTTTTGTTAAAAAAAAAAAACATAGGTTAGTGTTCAAATTTCGTCCAAAAATATATTTTAACGAAACCATTACGTTAACGAGACGATAACGCGTAAATTCGTGATAGGGATGATTTCGTGATAGTACATAATTTAATTTCATAATTATTTTACTTTTTTATGCTGCCAGTACATAAATTGGAATGTAAGTATAGTACTAACTATAGTTATACTAATAATAAAATTATTTGATGTCTATTGTACTCATTTCGGTATATTTTTATGTACTTTTATACTTTGTTGCCGCTAGTGAAAATAAATGGTAAGTTATATTTTTTATGAAATAAGAAAATATCCCGATTTATAAATAAAAACGAGCTTAAGAAACCCATCTTTTATTTATTGATTAATTTAATTTTTATAAAAATAATTTTAGAGACTAAAACAATCTTTATAGTGTAAATATAATGAGCACTAAATCATGAGGTACACGTTTAATTTTTTTTAAACACAACCGTCATGTTTGCTGTGGCTGTCCGTTGCATTTCTCGAGCCCGTTTGACGCTACCCGTCCCGCCAGGCGAGGGCGGCGGCGCGCTGAGCCGCGAGGACTTCATCGACACGATCGCGGTGGATGTGCTCGCCAAGCTGCCGCCGCTCTACGAGATCTGGCGCGTGCGCAAACAGTTCGAGATGAACATCACGCCCTCGCTCGTCGTGCTGCTGCAGGAACTAGAGAGGTCACGACGCAATCATCACTACATAGTATAAAACAAAGTCGCTTTCTCTGTCCCTATGTCCCTTTGTATGCTTAAATCTTTAAAACTACGCAACGGATTTTGATGCGGTTTTTTTTAATAGATAGAGTGATTCAAGAGGAAGATTTATATGTATAATAACATCCATTAAATAGTGGAGAAATATTGCACCCGTGTGAAGCCGGGGCGGGTCGCTAGTTATCTATATAATATATAAAAATGAATCCTTATTTCCCTTGGTCACGCCATCACGCGTGAATGGCTGGACCGATTTCACATTTTTTTTTATTGTTGTTGTGTTTGTTATTGTCAGAGGAAGGTTCTTATGAAAGGTAAAGATTCAAAAAATTGCGCAAAATTAGAAAATTTAAGAAAACTTAAGGAAAATATTAATTTTATGTAACTGTCAATTGTTTGAAATAACTTTCAGCCATTGACAGAACGCGCGCTACAATTTCATATTTAAGACGGGACAATGTCTGTCGAGTCAGCTAGTCAATAATAATTATATCAACCCTCTACTACTAAGAGGGTTTAGGCCTTAGTTCACCACGTTGGCCTAGTGCGAGTTGGTAGACTTGCTGGGACCGAACATACACTTAAGTGAGCCGCTATGGCGGGTTTTAACACCTCCTTTACCAACACTTTATATGCCTTCGAAATTCTTATGGAGAACTTCTCAGATATGCGGGTTTTTTTCAAATTGTGTTCCTTCACCGTTAAAGCAAGCGATAATTCCCAAAAAATACACATATAACTTTACAATCAAAGTTATGTTTTGACTCTGCTGACATTCGTCTCGGCAGTCCATCCCACTCCCACCTAGGCTCCCGCTGCTCTTTTGTTTAATAATAAACTGATTTGAAATAACGTCGAAAGCGATTTGCCTTGTTTATATGTAATTAGTAATTGGGTATTTGACATAGTAAAGAAATAAATAAATTTGGTATTGAACATTATATAATTTAAGGTGTTAATTAAGAATATTTGACTTAAATTACAAATAAAAATTATTTAATATTTTATTTTCCTAAATAAAAATAAGAGTTTTTGAATCTGTGCATCATTTACAAGAAACGTCTCAAGCGAGCAAGACTAGAGCACGTGACGTCACGATGTATTATATGTAATGTCTTGTCTATTGGTCTTGTAATTCCGAACAAGTTGTTGGCGCGTTTCGCAGGTTTCATTAATATTTATTTGATTATTTCGTGTCCAAAGTGCACTTCACCGAAAAACAAACATGGAAATTGGTTTTATTCAAGCGGACAGTGCAAATTTGCCAAAAATTGTGTCTTTTATGATTGCAAATTTCTTTGCCTCAAACTCGGACTTTTGTTCTGCAGAATTGAGGAACGTGAAAACTTCATTGTAAGTACAAAACTATCCTTTTCTGATATTTTGTTCAATTCACAATAGATTACAGTTTGATTTATGTACTTAGCCTTATTTTGTTTTGCTATAAAATAACCTTTGTGTCATGCATGTGATAGGTATATGTTTACTTTGTAGACTATAAATACAAATAATACATTTATTACATTACCAATAAAATCATAACTTATGAAGAATCTTACTCTGGTTAGGTACCTGTTATTTGTGTAAAATCTTTTCAACGAAAAGTTTCTCGTATTGTGGCTATCTGTGATGCTTTATTTCTATTTTTACAGATCATCAAGACAGTTGTATGGTGATGATGCTAATTCATATGCTAACTCAAATCCTAAAACATCAAGCTGATTACAAAGTGCCCGACATTCTTCAGTTCTCGATGAATTATTAGAGCATCAAGCATAAGAAAAGAAGTGACTGTGAAACGTTTTTAGCCAAAATTAATGGTGTTTTTACACAAGAAAATATAAATTTTGTGGAAAGTCTGACTCGAGCACAACACAAAATTCAAGCATGGCATGAGTTAAGGTATTATTTATTTATAGGTATTTGATTGCATTTTAAATGTGATGTTGCCTTTTTAAATGTGATTTGATACTGTAAGGATTGAACTAATAAGATATTTAAAATCAATGTTCTAGAGCAAAATTCCCAACTTGGGGTCTGTGGACATATCTAGAATCGGCTGATTTCAATGTTAAAGCTATATGAAGTTTCAGGTTGTGCTTAAGAGAAGCATTTTATTGTGATTAAAGGAGGTCTGTGGTGATCATCTTTGCTCATTTAGTGGTCCACAGCTAAGAAAGGTTGGAAAATGCTGTCTGAGATTAATATATATTGGAATTATATGTTTCCATGTGAGATGCAATCTCAAAATGTAAATTAGCCTTGTAGCTTTAATAGTCTTTGATGTTGGTGTTCACATTCATATGTGTTGGGCATCCATTCTACAGGGCATCCTAGTGGGGATATAAATGTATATGTGGCCACCAGGCAGTCACTAGTTTAACATTTAAAAAAAATGAATTTTCTTTTCAGGAATAAAAGCATCAAAAGCATTTGATGTTTCACAATGCAAAATAACTGTTGGATCCTTGGTTGCCTTAATAATGAGAGCTAAAGTATCAGATACTCCAACCATGAAAAGAGGAAAATCATTGGAAGAAGTAGTAAGAAAGGAGTTGGAAAAAAAATATGACAAGATTGCAGAATGTGGTTTTATTATTAGCCAAAAATTCCCAATGGTAGCTGCATCGCCAGATGGTATTTTAAAGGGTGACACAGTTATTGAAATTAAATGTCCAACAAGCCAAAAAAGTTTTATATATTATATATGTAACAACACAATCACAGAAAAGTTTGCAGTCTAAGTTCTTTTGCAAATGTATGTGAGTAATTTAACAAAAGGTTTATTTTGTGTGGCAGATTGGGAATTTGAAAAAAATAATAAAGTCCATGTAATACCAATAGAGTATGATGAGATCAAAGTAAATGATATTTTATCTAAAGTTGTAAAGTTTTGGAAGAATAATGTTTACAATCTATTGTAAAAACTTATTTTTATAACTTAATATAGGAAAATAAAACATTATATTCTAAATTTTGTTTTTATTCATCAAATGTTTTTAATTAAGGAGCCTTGTAAATTAATTAAGGCACATGCAATAACAATGCAATCGTCCAAAAACTTAATTAAATTTGTATTGACAACTGAATGCGGTTTTAACATTCATAATAATTTTTTATTGTAAATAACCGAATTTGTTTACAAGTTCAATGGTTACAAATTACAAACTTATTATAAAAAACATTGAGAACTTCCTTAGACGTCGGATGACTCTTTCAATGTGTATCAGTAAACTTGCTATCTCCTTAGTTTTTGGAACTTCAACTTTGGTTTAATTAGACTTAACTGACACACTTGGCGGTCTCACTAAACTACATCCCTTTTGTAATAACAGTTGCTCAATATGCTTGGATCCTCTATCAGCTAGTATAATCGCACCAGGTTCCCAATGATCTAAAAAGTTGCAATTTTCAACCAAACATACATCGCTAATCCTGCCACCATAACCAGGAGAAATGTAGTTAATAATACCATCAGGTGTGCTACTTATAAGGTATTTTATTGTATTGGCCTTTTATAATCTTGAATAATAAACGAATCTCACGTATTGTTTACATTAAGACTATTACATCATGACGTCACGCCCTTTATTTGTCACGTGACTTAGCGTTTCAGCGGGAAACACAAAATGTATTTGTCAAGCGTATCTTTAGTGACTCTAGAACATTTTAAAGTACTTTACGAAAATTTGTCAAATACCCAATTGTAAGTATTTACTTATAAGTGACTGTAATTACAATTTCAATAAATTACAAACAAAACAGGAATTCATTATTATTATCAATCATATTACCTATATATAATTATCATTTCGAATGATAGGTTTCTGTTAAAGAAACTGTAAACAAATTACAGATTCAATCGTCTAGTAAGCCGTATGCAAACCACTCTCTCGCTCCTCCGCAAGGCTCTGGCGGGCGAGATCGGCATGGACGCGGTGCTGGACAACGTCTCGTACAGTCTGTTCAACGGGCAGCTACCCAACGTGTGGCGAGCCCTCGCGCCCGCCACCTGCAAAGGACTCGGCGGGTGGATGGACCACTTCATCGCCAGAACCAAGCAGTATACGGACTGGGTGAGTCTGGCGTAGCTTGGGTTCTTACTACACCGGGTGGACCCAAAGAACCGCGTGTGAAAAAAAAAATGTGAAGTATAAGTGTTACGCGCGCCCTCTCTAGCCATTGGTACATGTGATAAAAAAAGTGTTTAATTTTACGCATTTTGTCGCCCCCCTAAAAATGCCCCTTTCCCTGAACCAAGCTACACTCATAAGATGAGCATTACCCAAGCTTCACACAGTGACTCTATGTACATGGTAATTACGGTAGATACACCGTAATCGTCAGTTAAATTGAGAAGATATTACCTACCTTGAACATGTCACATTATTAATTACATTTGGAAATTCTTTTGCTTTACCTATTTAAATAAAAAAGGATGTTCTCAGTTCTTTATTATTTTTTAATGTGTGTTACCTCAGAACTCGGTCGTCTATTTGGCGATTTAGAAAATTCTTTTTTTAGCTCTCGCCTCATCACGAGTTTACTGATTCAATGTTAAAAAGCGACATCTATCAACATTTATATCCCTACAAACGGTAATTTTTTCAACTGCCTTTTCCACTATTTTCGTAATCTCCATCCAACGGCAAATGCCTCGAGAGATGAGACCAGTTATACAACCGGTGTTTAAATTATTTCTACCATATATTTATTTTTTCTTTGATATTTATGTACAATATAGTTTTTAAATTAATAAATAATTGTCGGTTTGCGCAGGCGACGGTGGAGGAGCCGGTGGTGATCTGGCTGTCGGGGCTGCACATCCCCGAGTCGTACCTGATCGCGCACGTGCAGATGGCGTGTCGGCTGTACACGTGGCCGCTCGACCGCTCCACGCAGTTCACGCGCGTCACCAAGTGGACCTCGCCCGACGAGATCGAGGAGCGACCTGTCACCGTGAGTACAACACTGTTCCGGAAGTATAATCAGATCTGTCATTTTTTGACCTGTCAAATTCTTTGGAACTATATTGTGAGTAATTGTGGGACTCGAAATTTCTTTTTCTGCTTTGTGATGATCTTCGATTGAGAATTTTTTCCTAGACACTTATAATTTTTTTTAAGTTTCAATATGTTTTATGATTTAATTATTGCTAATTTGACGTGTTTAGGTAAATATTGTGTTCTTTTTATAGATCTAAGTGGTAATATAAACGTTCAATTAACGGGTAGTGCAAGCCTATGTACAGCAAACGACAAAAGTAGCCGAACAATTTCAAAATTTTAAATCGCCTTTAAACTTTTGTATCCTCATCAACCGTCGTTACTTCTTCTTAAATATTTTTTACAAGGTTAACATTAGTTTAAATAAAAAAGGAATAATTTAATTGAAGTTAATGTGTAGAAGCATTTTAAAGTTTTGATTTATTCAGCCACTTTCGCGGCTGACAGTACATGAATAATAATAATGAACTGCTCTAAACTTTTATTTTCTCTTCTTACTTTATCATGTACTGTAGTCTTTACCCTTAACTGATTGAAAAGAGCAACACCAGAGTTTCTTGCCCGTTCTTCTCTGGTGAGAACTGCTTTCCGAACTGGCGGTAGAGTTAATATTGACGGAATCTAAATAATGTATAACATTTTCCAGATTCAAATAAATCATTTCATTTCATTTCAACAAAAGCTTTTCATTTATATTTTATAATCAGTTGCTATGGCCTACGTTGAATTGAATGTTATGTCGTAGTGATGTTACTACACGAGTAGTGCGTATGGTATGTGTGCAGGGGTGCTACGTGCGCGGGCTGTACCTGGAGGGCGCGCGGTGGGACGTGCGGGAGGGCTGCCTGCGCCGCTCGCACCCCAAGGTGCTCGTGACCGAGCTGCCCATCATGTACATCATACCCATCGAGTTCCACAAGCTCAAGCTGCAGGTAACCATTATATTGTACTAGTTGTGGCGAGCGACTCCGCCCGCGTCAAAAACATTTCCCGCTACAAAAGTCCATGACACCAGTGTGTTAGGGAATAAGCAGATGAATAGCAATTCATAGCGCGTACACAGCCAGCGCCATCTATATAAAAAAACTGTAACAAAAATTCTTCATGGGAGCAATATACCAACCAAAAAAAAAATGTGATAATCCAGATCATGGTCTACCCATGAGTTAAATTTAATTTGAATCCCTTCATCCTGCGTTTACTTCTAACAAACATATAAACACCCAAACATTATCACAAACTTTCGCATTTATAATATTACACACACTATATAATAAGATATACGTTAGTCTACAGCCCCAGATTTAACCGAATCTACAGCTCTCTATAACTTCTATCAGTCTTATATAATACTTAGTCCATTGAAATGTTACATTTTTTAGGCCTTACCTTGCGTTTTTTAGAGGACGCAATTTTATTTTTTTTAAGTGTAGGGGGGGTCAGTGTAAAGCTAAAACCAACTTCAACACAATATTATCAGCTATTCTTACAATAAGAGAGGTTAGAAATAATAATAATAATAGCAGGCAGATGTTCTTTTGTTCCCTAATAGTCCCTTGGGTATTTGGGTATTAATGAGAGTACAAAAAAAGTATTATGAACCTTATAAACACACGTTCTGATGACGTTGCAATGGACATTGCTTAACATTGAATTTCTTAACATTTTCGCTTATTACTTTTTTATTTATAGTTCTACGACAAAAGTTACAAGACCAAAGTTGTAGAGAATTTAATTTGCAACAAAAAATGTTTATACATTTTTTTTTGTCAGATAAATAGTTTAAGAGATACATCGTAAAAACCATTTCAACCCTTATTTTCAAGATGGCGGCCGTGGGACAAGGGTGGCGACCCCACAAACTTGGTTTTAGCTTTAGACTGACCCCCCCTACACTTAAAAAAAATAAAATTGCGTCCTCTAAAAAACGCAACCCCAAATGTAACTTTTCAATGGACTAACTACCCACTTTTCAAAAAAGTTTTTCTATTATTTACCTTTATTTCACGAATATAATAACTAATGATAGCCATAATATAAGTATTGCAATAGTTTTTTTGGCTTTACCTATTCATTGTGTACTTTGACATTCCTCACAACGTACACGAAAAAAATATAATCCCAAATACATTACACTTTTATTACATTAGCTAGATAAATATAGACTGGTTGGAATCAAACAAAGATGTTTTACACAATGTTTGTTCGGCACATACGCGGTCCAAGGCCGGGTCAAATCGACAATCTGGTGCCGATAAGGTTACGTTAAATGGAGTCACTCACCCGTCTCGTTACATAAATAAAAGATGTTTGAACAAATTACAACTTTGTAGGTTCTAATAATTTTCTTCCACGGCTTAGTGCGCGATAGCTTAGTTGGGAATTAAATTGACTACCGAGACAAGGTCTGTCGGTTTAAAAATCAACGCACACGCATCTGTGTTTTCGGAGTTAGTTAATATTACCAATGCCTGCCCCATCTTTATATTTAATTAATTTCGTTGCGAGATATGGACAGATTAGTGTTCTCCGAGACTCGCCGAGCTTCATAAATCTTTGTCATAAAATACGTGCCACTGATGGTCCTGGCTTACAGCCTACAGGGGTTGTTGTGGTGGGTGTGAGAACGGAAGTCTCTTCGAAGTTACGTGTATACTGTTTATCAATGATTATATAATTGATTACTCTAACGCTGAAGAAAAACATCGTGAAGAATTTAATAAATACACACTGATGCTAAAAATTTTATGATTCGAAATGAGGATTTTTTAACGTGCTAAAGACTAGAATGTGGCAATTATAGATTTAGGGAATGGATAAAGAAATTAACATCATAGCGAGAATAAATATTGAATAAGTCCAATCATATTATGTAGATGCGTATTATGTTGTGTTTCAGTTTAATGGGTTTTAAATGATATTATCTACTTAAACACGACTCTTCAAACAGCTATGGCCTTAGACAAATAAATAAAAGATTTCAATTTAAGGTCATAGTTCAAACTTTATCAAATAACTATTTTTATGAGTAATAATTTAGGTAATATATATTCATAAACATCCCCTGTTATGATATAATTTATAACAATAATATATTACGATCTTTCTAGGTATAGATATATACCTAGATAGGTAGATTGTTATTGTTCTAAAACCATTTGAAATATAAACATAAAATTACATGCAGACGACAGAATATGTAATTATTATGTTGGTATTTTAGAGGTAAAGACGAGTTTGCGCTTGGACGTTATACCAAAAGCTTATTCACATATTCACTTGGCACACCCTATCTACACAACGTAGTGTAGATATATTCGCTCTGAAGTAGGACTTCAAAAGGCTTGAAATATTTCACCACCCTTTTCCTCTTACCCTATCCTGAGAAACTTCGTATCATTCACCCCTTCCTCCTACCTGGCCGCCGAAGTTGATAAGTATACACTTGAGAAATTTAAATCATTCAGTCAGTCATAAGTCTATTTCGATTTCTTATCTTTACGCGACTGTAAGACATTAAAATTAAAATATAAAATGGCCATTAAAAATTTGGCGTAAATACTAACATACATATTCTTGGGGAAAAGTAATTCCCATGGTCCTAAAAGGGTTAAACTAATTTTCACGGTCACGGGGGGAACCACAAAGGTTGTACTGTCTTCGAGGCGTCGGGAGGAAATTAAAAAGTTATTACCGCGATAAAATCCGAAAATTAATTTTAATTTTAACTCTATTTTGTCAACAGAACACGCTGCGCACTCCAGTATACACGACGTCGCAGCGGCGCAACGCCATGGGAGTGGGTTTGGTATTCGAATCAGACCTGTGGACCACGGAACACTGCAGCCACTGGGTCCTGCAGGGCGTATGTCTTATCATGAACACTGATTAATAAATTAAAACCAGGATATTTCACCAACCATAATTATCCACGTGTCCCGTTCTGGGATCAGTCTGTCTGTATGTGGTTTTCAACAGGAAGCCATAATAGTGTCAGGCCGACAAGTACGAGCGATAATCATTTTTCTTCAGTAAATGCTCTATCTACACTTCACTCCACTTATCATTAGATGCAGTGAAGTAACTTTGCTATGCCCATATAAGAAATTACATTTATAATTTACATTGGGTACATATACTTTTCGGTTTTATGAAATAAACATATACTGTTAGAGAACATTGAATTTACAGTTTGCGAAATGTATCTTAAAACAATATAAAGGCACAAGACTGTACAATATAATAATATCATTTGGGAATGGTATTTATAAACCATAATATTATTTAGTTCATATTGTTTCTGTCCAAAATACTATCAAAATGCTATGCTTACTTTAATTTTTGTTTCTAAGTCAAACTAGATTTAAAGCATTCATGTTTAATGTTAATTTGATGACTTAGAATATCATTAATTATGGTCATTAATTATTATTATTGTGCATTTTAATGTATTATGTAATGTGATGGAGATTACTAATAATAAATAAAGACTGACTAACATTATAAAATATTTTATTTTTATTCAAATATCAACAAAAAAGGATGAATATGTTAACGCTCATTATCATAAAATAATCTTCAAAAAATATAAAATTGATTAGCTATATTTCGATTTTACTTGAGGTAAGCAGAGGTTGTAGAATGATGAACTCAAGAAGTCTGACAGTGGCTGCCATTTCACCCAACCTTTGTTAAATAAAAAGTTCTTTGTTTGTTCCTTGCCAACAAAATGGGGATCCTGAAAGTAAATATGTACACAACTTTAGTGGTATACCTAGAGAGGCACCAGCAGTGCCTAGATACAGGAGGCAAAATTGACCAGACCAGAACCAAATATCAGGTCATGCATGGGTGCAGTTACAGAAGCTTGCACCAGGTTCATAAAAAGCAAGTTATAGCACTACACAACTTACTAATTCAGTGTTTTATATAAATATTTGCAAGATCATCCAAAATTTGACTTGAATTTACCATAAATAATATAATATCAGCCCTGTATTATATACTGTCCCACTGTTGGGCATAGGCCTCCTCTACTACGGAGAGAGATTAGGTCTTAGTCCACCACACTGGCCCATTGTGTATTGGTAGACTTCAAACACCCTCAAAATTGCTATAAATACTTCTCAGGTATACAGGTTACCCCACAATGTTTTCCTTCACCGTTAAAGCAAGCGATAATTCACAAATAAATAATTTGCCATAATAAGCTTACATTCAATGTATTACATATCCAAACATTTCCACAACCTCACATAAATAAAATGCATAATCCTTACCACAACTAACAAACTGATTTCATCGCTTCCAACATGGATTCCCATGATACCTTTGGAAGAGCAATCTACATCACCTCCCATCATCACCGGGCTGCCAAACTTTTTAAAATGGTTGACCAGTGTCTCCGATACTGTTTCCAACTCGCTACCTTTATTCACATGCAGGATCTTGCATGGCACATCAAATAATTTGTCAATCACCAAACATACCTGCAATATGGCAATATTTTCAAATGAAAGAATAATGTCACCTAATAGAGATAATCGTATTCAAAATCCAACACATCAACAAGTATTGTGTAAGTATTTAATCTATGAGGAAGCGTATACGAATTGAAGTGATAGGAAGAAGGAAGAGTCATGAATATAAATATTTTAAATTACCTCAAAACTTCCAATCCACTGTTTAGAACCCAGGAATGTTTTAGGTTTATCTTCTAATTCAACTAGTATCGATTGAATGTCTCTTATAGATGGCACATTAACATCCAAATGGTTATGTTTCATCCAGGAACATATAGTCTGTAGTGTCCTGTAGCCACAACCCCATCCCTGGATAGAAAAATAAGGTTCGTAACAAAATATAACCTCAAAATCTTGAAAGATGGCTTCTTAATTTATACTCTTTTATTACCCGGTCATCAAAACCCTCGCATAAATAATGATAATATTCATAATCTCCACACACTAAATAACTATCGCCAGACTTTTTCAACGTAGCACTTTCGTGGACGTTTAACAACAAATTTGACATTTTGATTGTAAAGTGTAAACATTTAGCATCTGCAGCTGATTTCTAACATAAAGGCTATGAGTCTTTTTGCCAGTGAAAATCTCATTTGCTTATAAGATGATACGACACAGAGACACGTAAGTATCTCACTACTTAAAACTACTTACTTACTAAGACTACCTAAGGTCGAAACATAATTAAATAAAAAAGAAAGAAGACAAATAATTAATACTTTAGCGAAAAATACATATTTTCATTAAAAGTTCAATAAGGTGCATTCGGCTAAGTTCGGACGGTCTTTCGATGTGCTGCGAGGAGTCTCGAAAATATTATTTTTCTCATAAAATATTTAAGCGGTACCGGCGTTTTATACATGAAACTGGTAATTATTCATGTTACTTTATGTGATAATTTAATCATCTTCTAATTCTCGCTGTGTAAGCTTAAAAATAGGTTCTAATATCTTTATAGAATTTTAAAACCCTAAGAAAAGATCGGACGTTCGCAGGGTAAGATCGGACTATGTTCTAATAATGCTTCTATAGGTAGTATGATAACGTCAATAATAAGAAAATAATCTAAATTTATCTGTTAATACAATAGTAGTTCAATTATGCTGACTAATATTATAACTATAAAAATCAGTTATGATTTATATTTTTTTGTACAGATAATCCGATCTTACTCTTCAAACACAATATACATTAAATTATGTTTCTCAAACTTTACAAGTGAAAACTGTAACGACGCCTACTATATGTATAATCAAAAAAATGTTAACCGATGCGATGGCACGGGCTGTGATTGCCAGCGAATAGGCGAGCGGAAAGCGGGAATTTTACTCCAAGCTCAAACGCCCGCGCTATAATGTTATGTACTTATATGGTAGGTACTAATAGTATTTTTTTTTTTACACCTGATAGTATGGATATTGTGGGAATAAAAAAGAAAAAAAGGTAAAAGATTATAAAATAAAAAAAATATACAAAATTTACGAGATCTTGTTACAGTCTTTTCATTAATCACTTAACTCGACAAAACTAATGTAATATTCTTTTGGTATGTACCGATAATAAATTTCAAATAAGTTTCAAAATAAAAAATAAATTTTGTAATAAATGTTCAAATATAATGTTCGCTAAGCACAATCAATGACATGCTATAGTCACCTAATGACACCTTATATCACCCAATCTCACCTAACGACACCTAATGTCATCAAATCCTCTTATCAGTATAATCTTGAACAGTAATCCTCAAGTTGGCTAGGTTAGTTTGTAATTGTGTATACAATGCCAGAAAGAAATATTCATGCATAAAACTCTTTCTTGCGCATTTTGAAATTTTGTTGAATATTTCATTTATTTTTTTAAAAATAAAATACTCAGGGCTTTAATAGTCAGTTATTAAAAGATTATATAAAGATTTAAAGTCTGAACATTTATTACTTTTACCGACGTATGTATGAAATTATTATTAAGTAATAACCAATAAGTGTGATAAATTTGAAACTATTTATTACATTACCTTATCTCGTTTATTATTAATACTTAATTACTGGTAATTGTTAAAAAATAAGCACAATAATCATACTGACCGCAACATGGATATTCAAATGCCTACATCACGTATTTATGTCAAAGAAGTGATTTTTTTTTTGGTATTAAATGAAAGATAATAAAGTTGAGAACCAGTTGCAGTTTTTAAACAAGATAAGATCGGACACTTTTCGACCGATCTTTTCTTAATGAGAGTAAGAGCGGATTTCAAGCTACGGCTGTCCTAACTCATTTATGATTACTAATATCGAAAAAGCATTTATTAAAATTAATATTTAATTCATAATAAAATTAAAACATGCTAACACTTATCAAATTTTAACAAAATAAAATGAAAGTACAAGTCCGTGTCACTGCACACAGCGCACCTGTTTTTGAACGTAACATCAACTGTGCTATATAGGGCGGGGCACAAAGAAAGCGTAGCCGCCCATGTAGCTTAAGCTAAAAAATAACCATAGGTTCGTGGTATTTTTTCGTTATACGATCTTACCCCGTGTCCGATCTTACCCGAACGCACCTTACTACCTTTTGTTGTCGCCCGCGTGAATAAGTTTTTTCGGGATATAATGTAGCCTATATCCGTCCCAAGATCTGAAACTCTATATCCATAAAATTTCATCGAAATCCGTTTGATAGTCCATGAGTTTATCGCATTCAGATAGAGAGAAAGACGCGACAGGGGACTTTGTATCATAGAAGGTAAGCGCATAATATATCACCAAGTCTGCACTGAGCTTAACATTGTAGATATAATACAGTCTGAAATATAAGCAGATAAATTCAATAGAATTACTGCAATTTATTGACGTCATAATCCGGCCGTGGTAAAGTCCCCGTGACTAGTACACACAAAAAGTTGACGCAAAAAATATGCAAATAGAAAGAATCGTCTGCAAGTATTATTTGGAATACATTTACCTATTCGGAATTGTAACAACATAACAGTTTGTAGTGGTCGCTTCATCACTTTAATTATGTTTATTTTATTATGCTTCTGACTTATGTTGCGTCCATTTTAAGAAACCTTAGATACCTAAATACATGAAGATTTAATTTTTAACATCGATGCGATGACACAACTAACTTAGTCGCCGAACCCTATGGAGCATGCCAAGCCAAAAAGAAATTCTCCCAAAACGCTGTTAGAATTTTAAGAATAAAAAGTTGCAGAATCTTCAATTTCATTATGAAGAACTACCGCTCTTTGTATTCCTAATCGAAACATACATTGAAAAAACCAGAACAAGCTTTTTTTTACCATGTAACTGAGCATGCTCTACATTAAGAATTATAATTTTATCATTGCCAAGAATCGACTACCTACATAAGGAAATACTACGGGAAGCTGACAATATCTAAACCTATCTAAACCTACTTGACCTAAGTCAAAACTGAAAACGACTAGACACCGGACTTGCTTATTGTAGCTACCTACAGACAAACTCTGGTGCAGTTATCTGCCTAAATAAACCGACTCTAAAAATACAATGTCTACCACTATGCATATTTTGTTTATACATATGTTTTAAATAATGCCAGTTATCTTCAGACGTAAATGCTTATTTTAGTAAAATTTTACAAATAAAACTTAAATAAATATCTTATTTTTCCCAGTTAACATCTGAACAAATTATATTCATTTCCTGAGGTGACAAAACATACTTAAATGTTTTTATATATAGTTATTATAATGTCAACACGAGAAAGTATGAACATGAATTTTGTAATATGCCTTAAATGACTGAAATATTTTTAAATTCTTGTCCTTTTTTATATTTAAAAAGCTTTTGTTTCAGTTTAGCACGTTAGCAATGAATTAATTTTAAATTTCAAACAGAAAACGAAAGTTATTTCCTGGATTTTGAAATTGAATTTTCAAATTGATAAGACATTACAATTTATTTTAATTTAAGTTACATACACTTTGAACTGTGTACTGAGATCTCCTCGATAGATTAACTCTAACCGCTACTTTTCATTTAGTTAATGACAACGATGCTATCTTTTACGCGACTTGAATTTACCATATTGTAAACTATAAGTGGAAAGAGCTTCGTTTTAATGTCCTCTGATATGGTTTACATGGCCGGTTTTTGCTGTGCGCCTGCGCTGGCGCTGGCAGTACAGTCAGACACAAAAGTAGCTGAACAAATTAAAAATTCAAAACTCTTCTATACATTGACTGTAATTGAAATATTAATTTTTCTTTATCCAAAATAGATAAAACCCTCAGAAGTTTATTTTAATGCAGTAAAACGAATGTTGATATGGAGATAAAAGTGTAAAGGCAATTCGAAATTTAGAACTGGTGTAACTACTTTTGTGGCTGACTGTACCATAATTAGCAAATAAAAATAAAAACACAATAAAAACATAGAAAAAAAAATCTATGTAACACAAACAATTATCGAGAAAATCCACGATAACACATGTTCAATATTCTTAGAATTTGGACAAGTGTAAAAAGGTCATACCAGTTTAACAAATAGCTATTGTTTATATAGTTGTATGTATATCGCGAAATTTGCCGGAATAGCCAAAGGAAAACGATATTTATACAACGTAGTTGGACGAAGCGTTTTGTTTACTTAGGTCACGACAGGTTATCTGCGTTGTATAAAAAGACGTTGCTCAAAAATATTCATACAATTCATAATTCAGACTTCGGACGAGAGCTGTTAATTTTTTCGACCATGAAAACTTTTGTGGTAAGATATTTTTTTTGTTTAAAAAAACATTGAATGCTAGGACCTACTTTCTTATAAGTGTATATTTCTTACCTGTATTTTTTTTTTATTAATATACATTTGAATAATTACGTGAATTAATGCTCTTATTAAAATTAATGTTCATCAAAGTTCAATTATCTAGTAATTGTATACTTCACATTAAGTAAACTTATGTTTTTTCAATAAATTAAAACTGAATCCAGAAAAAACTTCGCACATCTTATTCATTCTAGCATGACATCGTGATACTCTGGTTCAATTCTTATTTAAGCTTACTAAATACAATGAGGATCAACGAAATACATAGGATCTTTTCATGGTCATTACTAATAAGTACACCAACCTTAATCTCTGTTCCTAGAGCGAGACAATCATATTTGTTTAGTTGCTTTTTACCAAGTGTACGTTAATCAATATCCAGTCTTGTACACAATATCCGGTACCTCCGTGATAAAAAAAAAAAAACATATTAAAAGATTGTCCATTCCTTTTAATTTATTATTTCTAAATGCCATTTAATAAAAATTACTTATTACTACAACGATTCCACGACATTTCATTATGATGTTAATTGCTGGTCACGTATGCTCAGCGCTAGAGAATTAATTCAAAAATCCGGCCTTACGCGCCGATAAGGTGTTATCTCGATACTACTGTGGTCCTATAATCTATATGCGATTATTATAACTTAATCAGCTCTTACCTATCATAAATTATCCGTGTAAATTAATTGAACGTGTAAACAATTTTATAGATGTAAGTTAGAAGACGCTTGAAGTTTGTAAATTCAAAAAAGTGTGCAAATGTTACGATAACAGTGATTCATCTGTTTCTTAGACAACATTTTATAGAGGAAGCGGTTTGTATTATCATCTTTTCTATCAAAGTACAAAGGCAAATATTCATGCACATTTATAAATACTGTTGTAGTGTGCGTGCAGCAGACAAGTGTTTATGATTTATTTATGTGTGCATCCATGACAGCACAAAACGGAATATTATATGTGTTATCTTTTCTTTGTAGTAGTAGTAGATACATTTTTCTTCGCGAAAATTAGCACATGGCGCGTCCTTTCTAAATGATCTGAATGATCTTTTTATAACACTATTTTAAGGGTTCATCAAACAGCTGAAATCTGTGAAGTCGAGCGCCGAGCGCAAGGACTCTATGAGGCATGTTCTATAATACTTGCTTTTGCTCGCGGCTTCGCCCCGTGAAACAGTTAGAAAGAAAAGGTAGAAAGTAGCCTATGTGCTTCCCAGGACTATCTTCATACTAAAATTTATCGAAATAGTTGGGTAGTTTTTGAGATTATCGCGTTCAGACAGGCTGAAAGATTGCGTGGATTTTGTTTTATAATATATTTTTTTAAATTTTTGAGACGTACAATACCGTCATACGTGATTATTACGTAGGTAACTTTAACCGTTTACGCAACGCACGTAACTGAAACTCAAAAAGAATAAATGTGCCCCATTTTTGCAAGATTTTTATTGATGCTCCTTTCCTATTTGTCATAACATAATGTTACTTAACCTAAAGCATTCCTTGATAAATAGGCTATCCGACAATAAAAGAATTGTCCAATTCGAACCAGTAGTTCCTGAGATTAATGCGTTCAAACAACAACTCTTTAGCTTTATATATTAAAGTATAGATAATTCTATATGAACTAGTACAATACAGTCCCGCCGCGTCCGTCGTTTGACGGAACCTTTAGATATAACCTCTTATTCTATAGGCCAAGGTTTTTACACAAGATTAATATCTTGTTTTTAAGCGTCGCGACGTTGTAGTCAATATTTATTTTTCTTTATAGAGTTCCATCCGTATTGCGTATAGTTCAGTATGAATGATATTTTAAATTGTCAGCTGTGAAAATATAATTTTATTGCATCTCGTTTAAGTTAGTGGTTCATGATGGTATCAAAAGGAATTGAAATCAGACGGAAACATTGATTAACCGTTTAATTGTAATGTAGAGCCTCAATTTCATGACGAATTTATAGAAGAATAGTCACTTTCTTTTCACTTCATTGCTTTTCGCCCCGTTCCTGTTGTGTAGTATGAATGATAACAGATATCAAAACATGTTTATCGTTGCTCTTCATAAAAAATAAATCGATTTTCTGTATTGTTTTATCTTATCGTTTGTTATGAATCATGTTTAAATATATTCTGTTTAGTTCAACATTGTAGAGTTTATATCCTCAGAATTAGTTGTGATGATGTCTAAAATGAAGTGTGTTTTTTTTGTTCAGATTCTTTTCGCTTTGATGGCGATGGCTGCCGCGCAGGGTATGTACAATGATTATCATATATTGTTACATTTATCAAGTTTATTACTTTGTACATACATATATAATAGACATTATAAATATAGAACCAACTTAAAGTTAAAATAGGTTCATATCGTCAATTTCTAATGCCAAACAACAGTTTGCAGGTACTATTATATATTTTATAGCACTGGTATAATGCTCAGGCAATACTATAAGTATGTAAATTTCTGACTTCATTCTATTACGCGAATTTGTGATCTATGTAAAGCTGATAAAAGTTGATTTAGAAAAATGAACTCTCTTTTGCTTAAGTGCCTGATGTATAAATTAGTTTTTTCTAAGTACTATTAAACTGTATTATGTCTATTAGGCTTATACTAACAAAGTGAGATTTAGACATTTCACTAGACGCACGCGCAGACGTAAATAAAGGTGGCATCGCCATTTTGTCAAAAAATATAGTGGAGTTGAGTATGAATTATTGAGCTTACAACAAAGCTCCTTAAATAATCTAAATGTCTAAAAATGTAGTATTGATTGATTGTTTCACCACATTATGTGGTGTTTTTAAGGCATCAGTTAACAATGTCTGCGCGGTGCCTTATTTCTATCATAATGACCTTTCTTTCTTTATTACTTTGGCTTATTTTCTGCTAAACTAAGCTTATATTTTTTTATTATTTCTAATTAGACTAACACATCTAATCACTCCAGGTTCTGTTAACTTTGTGGATGAAGCTGATAACAGTCAACAAGACTCAGGTATTTTTACGTTTCTACTCTTTAAAAATACGTATACAATATGCAGGTAACGATATAATTAAATGTAAAAAAAGATCGTTGTTGTAAACAAAATTTTTTTTAGAAATACATCAGATCTTTTTATTGCTAATTGCAGTGAATCTATGATTAAGAAGGGGTACGGCATATTCTGTTTACATTTTGTTATTTGTTCCCTGAATATTGTATAAAAGCATATTTGCATCGGGGTGCATGGAACCTTATTATGCTGCATGAGTTTGCACCTTCTTTTGTTCATATTATCTTCAAATACCTATATATTACTAATTCTGTACAAATATAATAACTTTTAAACTATTAACTATTAAATTAAACGTAAATAAAATATATGTAGATATTAAATTATTATCGAATCATTTCGACTAGCTTTAATCTACTTATAGGGTATTATTTCTTAAACAGAAGTTATAAATTGCAGTTTTATATTTATGAATTAGGTAGGTATATGATAAAATATCATCAGAAATGTGTTTTGGCGTGAACGTGGTGACAATATCATTACTTTTTACTTAAACACCTGAAGATAATTAAACATAATATATGCAAGTCGCAATAAAATCTATAAAATAATAATTCATATGCATAAGCTTTAATAAGTATATATTTTCAAAGAATTAAGAAGGAAGACGAGTTATAGCGGATATCAATTCTCAGTTATTTATGGGGAATCGTCCTACTCTATCAACATTTTAGTTAATTTGCGGTAAATAAGAAATTTTGTTCTATGTAGAAAATGACCTATAAGTCCCATACATTTTAATAGTTACCTCTTTACGGGAATTATAAGTGTTTTGTTCCACGTAGACACTGGAATATAAAAATGAAGTACTATACAAAGGACGAAATTCTGTCATAATTTATTTCCCAGGTTGTTTTAACTAAGTCTGGCAATCTACGCCAGTCAATTCCATTTATCAAGTAACTGGATCGTAATTTACCATAGATTTAATTTATTTACAGGCAGGAGGGGTTACCGTCCCCAACCTGGTATGTAACTATTGTGTTTAATCATAATTTAATATTGTGTAAATATTTGTACATATATGAAAAGGTGATCATAATCTTACAAGGTGATGGATTAACTGTACCGACTTATGTAAGTGAGTTAACTAACCGAAAAACGGCCAAACAAACAAAAAAAAATTAAGTACTTGTTACAATTAAGACAAAAAGTAGTAAAATATTATTTTATTACAGCTGAAAACCGGCTTACCGTTACTAACAATGGTTGTGGGGGTAAGTATCAAATAATAATAAATACTTAATAAAAAAACACAACGATAATGTTTTTTAAACAAAACGCGTGGAAATTTTCTAAAAAAATAAAGAAACCGTACGTTTTTGATCACATACATGTAAAAAAAAACTTTACTTAATGTGCAGATTCTTAATTCATTAAATATTTACTTTTCTGAATAAATAAATATTATTTTATTACAGTCTACGTGGTTGAAAGTACTCACAACCAAGGAAATACAAGTATGTACATACCTACGACAATTTTAAATGACAACTTAATGTAAATTACTTAATATAACGTTGTTTTCGGTAATAATTTTAAACAAAACTTTTTTTTTCAAATTTTAGTAATTTGGTAAATTTTAAATTTTGTTAACATAATAAAAAAATAAAAAAAATACGGAAAAGGAGTCCCTATCTATAAAAATCTAAATTTATTACAGTTACCGTCCATCCGCATGATGGCCAGGGTTCAGGTAGCGGTACGTATTGAAAAAAAAAGAGAAAAAAAAAACAAACTATTCTAAATAAAAATTAAACTACTGCCTTTATTACAGTTATACAAATTGGAAGTAGCCAGGGTTGTGGTAACGGTATGTACATAACATCTAATTTCGTATGTTTTCAAGGGCTGTTCTATCGTCGTATATTGTTTTGTCGTCTTATATACATAAAATACACAAAGGTTTCATAAACGTCAGCATTGTTTTAGATGTACCGTGGTGATGGTTTACGGGATATGGTTACATTAACATATTTTTTTAATTGAAGTAAGTATAAAGTTTACATTTTCTTTTTGAAATATATACTTACCAGAACAGATATTTAAAAAAACTAACGTTCAATTACTTAATAAAAAATACATATAAAATTAAATTAATCTTTGTATATTTTCTTATTTTTTTAATTGTGATATACATAACGTGAGCATAAGTTTAAATGAAGGTAAAATTTTATTCCAGTTATGTTCGTGGACAATAATAATCCGGGCGGTGGTACGTAAGACAAAAACATCAATTAAATTATTTAAAATACAAGAAACTTTAAAAAGCCTTATGGCTCTACATATTTCTTTAAAAGATTATTATAACATTTCTTATAGTACGTTTATTTTAGATTCTTTCATGTTTGACTAATTCATATACAATAATTGTAAGCGTTTGTTCGCAACAAGACGTTTTTTGGCTACAAGCCAGACGTTAATGTATGTGACGATACCACTTTGTTGTAGCCTATTAACAAATTTTACCTAAAATTTTGATTTTTATGATTATTCATAAACATTTTGTAATTGATTTATTATGAGTACATTTCTATTTGAAACGAAATAGCAAAAATTCTTGAAACAAAATTTTTTTACAGTTCAATTCGTAGACAACAGTAGACCCCATGATAACGGTATGTATCAATACAAATAATTAAAAAAACATGAACGACGAACTCCAATTCTGTTCTCGAAAACTGAAATTAATATAACCCTTAAATGAACAATAACAGAAAAAGTAGTATAAAGGGTGTTTTGGCATTAATCATGGTAAAAATGTTCATGATATTATTTCCACATGGCACGGTTGCTTGGTCCAATATAAACACTTCTATTACAGTGCAATTAGACATAAGTCAACCATCAGTATGTAACGTCAACTTTTGTACTCATACATTTGTTAACACACGCTCAATAAATATTAATTATGCTCGCTGAGTCCACATAATTAACTTAATAATAATTATTAATAAATATTTTGTGGTCTATTATACAATATGATGTATGCAATTTAGTCGAGGGACTTATTCAAATACAGAATAGTTCATGCATGCAACTAATAAAAATGTACAGAAAAAAAAAATGACGGAGTAAAAAACCTCTCGTCACGTGGATAACCTTGTGCTACTAGTTAATCGCTAATTTCATATAAATATAACCTGTAAATATGATCCGCTTTCTTTTTACATTTCCAACCAAGATTAGTAAGGTAAAAAAGGTGTTAAAATTCTCGTTAAAAAACAAAATAATATATTTTATATATATTTATGATAAGAATCGAACAGTATACCCTCTTTAAACCGGTCCCTCGACTAACCTTACATACGAGTATTGTGTACTGTTGAAGAATAAAATATACTCGTAAGTATATCCACGAAGACGCGCCTCACTTTTTAAGCGGTGGTGTTGCGGAGTATCGCGAGGTAAGCGGCCTGTTCCAAGCCTCATCCTCAACGTTATTCATCGCACTCATGTTGATCACAGACACTGTAAGCGATTAGGGAAAGTAGTCGAGCGCGTCTTCGTGGATGAAATAATCTATATATAATACGTCGTAATTTTTTCGCGGTGGCCAAATACTTATTGAGCGTGTAAATATTGTTAACATTCCTGAAATGGCCGAATTGCAAGAATAATAAACGATATTAAAATGAAATTATCAACTTATAAATTATGGCACACATTCATGCAATACAAAACACAAAGGATTGTTGGTATTGGGCTTAATTAAGTTAGTATTTTATAAACGAACAAGGTGTTTGCACTAAGTCACATGCATTTTATTGTTCATATTATTATTTTCATGCTTTGCACGGTTTATAAAACAATTTAAATGTAATGTAAGGTGTATGCATGTACTAGTTTTGTCCAATTATCTCCGTGTAAATACTAGTTATTTAAATTTAATCTGATTTATTACTAGATTAAATATAAAAACGTTAACTTAAATTTTACTGTAATTTTCTTGATACTCTTTTATCTGCATAAGATGTATCATTAGTATTTTATCGCTTATTTAAATAAAATTGTAGTCAACGAGATATAACGCATGTAGGTATGTAGGAAAATATTTAGCAGAAAAAAATAAATCTCCGAATCACCTAAGTATACTTTTTAAATTTCATTGTTTTTTTTTTGTAAAAATAAACCAAATTAAAAAAAATCTTATAAGCCAAAGTATTAACGTGATTCGAAGTTTAAAATTTGTTCAGCTATATTTTTCTGATTTAATTACCATGTCATTTCCTTTTTATTAAATTAATACAGAATTTATATTAAATTATTTACTAATTCCGCTCTTTTTATCCACAGGTGTGATCGTAAACCGTGAGTACCAATTTTTTTTTTTTACAAAAAACCGCCTTTTTATAAAGCACTTTTGATTATTACACTAGTTGTTTTGCCCATAATTCACAGGGCGCTGCATTTATTATTAATTCTAATAAAGTTATGATTGTACGATTATCGAATGAGGCATACTCATAAATAAATGTGTTACAATATAAATAATACAAATGTTTTATTTACAGCGGATCCCTTCTTCGGACAGCCCTCTGGTGAGTTTTTTTTTCGACAATATAGGTGTTTTGAGATTTTATTGTAAAGTGTTTAAATTCACTATTAATTTATTATTTAAACAAAACACCAGCTAATATAGAATATAAACTTATTTCACATTTAATAATGTAAATAAAAATATTTGTTTTTACTTTTGCAGGACCAGCGGCAATCGGTAAGAAAAAGAAATCTAAATTTGTATAACAACTGGTTTACTACATGCGATATAAGTTTAATAATAATATATTTTTAATACTAACTAATTATTCTTATATACTTTGGTACTGGTAGGCACGGGTCTTCTCTCCTACAGAGATGATTCTATATAAATTAATATGAATCTTTAAATATTGTACATCAAAAATAATTTTCATTGACCAATTGTTTTTTTTTCCAGACATTTCACCCGCATTTGTTGACCCCAGGCCCAACTATCCCTACCCTTACAGACCAAGTAAGTGAAATTACCTAAAGAGTTGCTACTCCAACACTTATTTCCTATTACAACTTACTACACACAATGTTATGTGTGGATAAAAACTATCTGCATAGTAAATTACACCGAAAATTATTTTTGACTTTATCCCGTACATACATTTTGTCATATTTTATAATATGTCATATTTCAATAGAATTTATAAAACAAGGTATTCATTTCCATTAGCAGAGTGTGTATAGTTTATAAACAATGGCATTATATGTTATAAAATTGTTTGAAATACGTCGGGAGCCGATGGCTTTGGCCAGCGTACAAACAATATAAAATGTCTGCCTTAATTTATTTTTAATATATTGATAAAAAAAAACTCTCGCTACATTTTTTACTGATTACTTATTTATTTAAACAGTATTTTGTTATGGAATTATGCGTGGTAGCCGAGTACTTAACCAAAAATCAAATCTAGTCTAAAAAATAATACTTACTTACATAATACAATAAAATGAATTCTTAAAGCTAAAAATAAAACCTTATGTAACTGCCAACCGGTTGAAATGGATCTTAAGCAAGAAATGAAATGAATCGGAATCAATATAATTAACGTGCGATTTTTTCTGATTACGTGCAAAATAAAATTATCGATTAATAATAAGATTGCACAATTAATTCATTACTTACATTGTACACGCATATCTAAAAAGCGAAGACGCAAAAACATGGCAAACGTAATGAAATAAATGTTTGAGAACTTTGTTTTTAGGCTGGTTTTTTATTATATTAAATAATGGCTTTCCGTTTCAAAGTTTAGACATTCTATGATTCAAGATGTATGAGATCATTTTATTACGCGACAAATATCAATCAGAATACATGTATAGGTATTATTAAATATTTAATAAATATTAAACTGTTAGTTTACTTGAACATGACCAGAAGCAGCATATTTGTAGTTACAGCGTGCTAGATAAAATTCTGAGAGTGTTACCGGATTTGGCTACGAATCCACGTGCAAATACAATGCTTACCAAACTTCAAATTAAAATTAAATCTAATATTTCTTTCTCAGCCAACAACGGTGCTCGCAGTGGATAATTTAAGCGTCCAAAGACTACAAAAAGAACCAACAAATACATCAATCAATAGTTACTTGCACATTGTACTTTTGAGTACAATTTTCTTTTGCCTCCAAAGTTAATGTTTTTTATGTATATTATTGTTTAAATACACAGCCGTTATACATATTTTATATTTTGTTTTATTTTAAATTGCTGTAATCTAAGAGTTTGTGTACTACTAATGTCTGTAATACCTGCTCCGATATTGAAAATCTTTCAATGATAAGAAGCTAAGATAAACATATTATGACAAACCCATATTGCTGTAATATTATGATTATAGAATAGACAATATCTTCTATAAGTTATAATGTTATACTGTTATATGTATAAAGAAATAAAATGGAAGAAAATTACAAAAACAATAATATTAATATGAGTTCTTTCAATTTAGCTTAACTTTAAAATATTTTTTTTCAATGTTTTTCATAATTGCAAGATTCCTTAATTTGTCAACTACTTACTTTTTTTGTTGCTTTGAATGTCGAAACGAGTTTACCATTCGCCTAATGGTAAGCGCTACGACCGCCCATAAACAGTATAAACACCATCCAACACCTTGAATTATAAAATATTGTTTGGTATTCCACTGCGCTCGCCATCCTGAGACTTGAGATGTTAAGTCTTATTATGTCCAGTAGTTACACTGGCTACAATGTCCTTGAAAGTGGAACACAATAGTAACTACACACTGCTGCTTGGCGGTAGAAATAGACATTGCGGTGGTACCTATCCAGGCAGACTCTCACACATGAGCGAGCTACCATCATTTTTACTCTAAAGACAAAATACCTATTTATGTAGGGGAGAGGGGGCCCTATTAGGCACTTTTTACGAAAATGCATCTTTTTTAAGTATAACATATTATGTATTGACTGCCTCGGTGGCGTAGTTGTACTGCATGCGCGGTACGGCATCGCTCTGAGGTCCTGGGTTCGAATCCCGGGTCGGGTAAAATGATATTTGGGTTTTTCTGATATGGCGATAGGTTCGCCCCCTATCACATCCTGGGACGGAACACACTTGGCGAAAAGTGGGTGCCTGGTTGCGACTCTGCATACCCCTTCGGGGATAAAGGCAGGATGTTATGTGTATGTGTTTCATACTACCTAAGTCCTATAGCATTAAAATACACATTAAAATACACATTTATCCCCGAAGGGTATGCAAAGGTGCAACCAGCCGGCCTAGCATGCGCATCACGAGATATCTCGAGAACGAGAGTAGACAAATTGTCGATGTCGATAAATATCTCGTTTTCTCTAACATGCGCACCACGATCGACAAATTCCTCGTTGAAGACATAAGGTTACTCGTGAAGACAAACCGATGTTGCCCATTGAAATATATATTCTAACCATTTTATTTTCTAATATAGCTACAATGGTTTTAGTTCATTCAATTTTTATAGATCTATGATCCAATTAGGTTTTTTGACGTTTTATGTGACAGTTTATGTCATAACAAAGAGCATAATGTAAATAAAAACGTAAATAAGTAAACAAATTCAAAATTAATAATAATATTGTACAATATAATAAGGATTCTAACACAAAATAACAGCTCCGCCCTATTTTGGAGTACGAAGTAACAAGACACAAATCAAATAAAATCTAATAAGACAATTATTTGTACGAGTATATGGTGCCCAAGCCGGACTTTACCTCGGGTGACTACGCCCCGCCGTGAGAACTATGTACCATAATGCCTAATGGAATCAGTAGTCCAATCGGGAAGGAGATGGCTGTGGCTTTGGGCCTCACAAAATACCCAATTGATGTAAGTATAGTGAAACAATAACCTTATTAGCAAAACACCAATGTTGTAAGTTGAACTTTGCAGCCACAAAGCTCAAGTTTGTTCTTATTCGATGGTAATTGATGTTTTTAGTGTTAGTGTTTATTAAAATATGAAGTAAGTATATATTTTCTTTTTGTTTTAGTTCCGTGAATCAAGTGCCTCTACATTCATTGGAATGTCCCCAGCCCAGCAGTCAACCCCATGTTGAAGAGCTTACCAAATACTACTCCCAAAAAGTTTTTAGTTGCTCGGTTTGAACTTAATACTTTAATGAAAATATGTATTTTTATAACCAGTTTTTATTAAAAAAAAACTACATTTTTTAAATACTTAATATCATGTATATATATTTCGTTAGGTATCTTTATTTATACACTAGATAAAACATCTGTATGTTACGAAATTTGGTTCTGTTCTGTTGTGTTCTTGTTCTGTTGGTTTAGGAAATTAATAATATAAGTAAACTGCAGCAATTACTTGAGAGTGCAATTTCTGTTTCTTGTAAGTGTTCATAGTATTTCATTACAGTAATTGTAGGAAATTTGTTGTATAACAAGTTATTATGAAATATTCTATTGTTGCCTAAATTTGTGTAGAAGATTTTGTTGTAATAATGAAAACTATCTTGATATTTAAAATGTGAATATAATAAAATATACATTATTTACATAGGAAAATATCTATTTATTATAATTGAGGTCATCCTGCTTGTGAGACACTTGCAGGTACTGATAATTGTACAGGTTCTTCTCTCATATGATGGTCATTTATAATAGTTTCCTCCATTGGAACACTGTAACATAAAATACTGCATTACCTACAGTTACTTAACAATAGTAATATAATGTGAAGTTGTACCAGTGGTAAAATAATATAGTCAAACAACTATTTGAAACAGTGTATAACCATATATCCATTATTGTTAAGTCCATCAGTATACAATCAGTGTAAATGAAGTTTTTAATAAAGAAATAAAGCAAGATATTGTTTGTTCATATTGTTAAGTTGCATAGTAATAGTATCTTCTCCGATACCTGGCATTCACATTAAGAGTTTTGCTGTTTGAATCCATAATGTGACATTTTTTGGTAACATATAGGTACTAGTTTTGCAAAACATTATGGTAAAACAAGTTACTCATTTGTATTTGTAGTATTAAAATAAACAAAATTAAAACTGCAATTAATCTGATTAAATAGCTCTTATTACCTCATTAGTTGGCACACTAATTTCATTTTTATGAAAGGCTATGTATTAATTGTGAAGATATTTCTCAAAGTACATTCATTTTTTATTTCTATTAACTCTAATAATTAATTAATAGTACATTACCAGTTGAACCTTGGTGTTGCAGGCATCCTTCCTCATTTTTTGATATTGTGCACTTTGTGGCTCATTAGGAGGTAATATTTTTATATGGGTACAATCTAAGAGCCCTAACATACCTTGTACGTAAAATTCACGCGTCTCACCTAAAAAAAAATAAAAATGATTCCATTATCTATAAATCAAAATACTTCAATTGATATTAAACTCAGCTACTTATGTAATTAAGTATGTAATAAATATATTCAATTACCTTTAAACGGACGGCTATGCCTTTGGCTTGAGACTCCAAATCGGGAGCAAACTTTTCTTTAATATACAATGCCATTCGTTTTGTAGCAAAGGGATATCATAAATCAATTAAGTATAATATGTCTTCTTTCCACTTTACACGCCTCTCGTTTGTCGTATATCGATATTATTTTACTATAGTAAGATACCACCATCGCGTTTTAACGAATAAATTAAATTGATAATTTTCTCGGTTTATCTCTTCGTACAATATCAAAGAAGACAAATATCTCGTTTACATGTGTCAAAAAACGATAAAATTATTTGCTCATGTTAGGGTTTGTAGACAAAAATACCACAGATTAATAAAACATTATTTTTTCTCTACTTTTCTCGTGACAAGTCGAGAAAATGAGCGCGCATGTTAGTGTTGGTAGACATATAGAGATAAACGACAAAATCACGAGAAAAAGTGTCGACAAAATTTTGTCGTCGTGCGCATGCTAGGCCGGCAGGGCACCCAGCCTTGGTTGCACCTCTGCATACCCTTCGGGGATAAATGCGTGATGGTGTGTGTGTGTATTGTATAAAAAATTGAAAATAATATTAAGCAGCATATTTTTTCCGATACAGTTTTATTATTCACCTTTGTACTAATTTGCTCCAATCTTAAATTGCCTCCTTCTCCCCTATACCTGGTATTTTGTATGGTCATAATCTGTGTGTACAGGGGTTGAATAATTTTTGCACAACTTAGTCCAATTAATTTACTTATATCAATAATTATATAGATCCTGATTGCTAATAATTTCTCGTAGTCTGCACAAAAGCATTGTTATCGTTTTTTACAATGTAAGTAATTAAACATAACAAGGATGTCTCACGATTATATTGCGTATAGAAATGCTTATAAAAGGTTCAGTTATTGTATACATTTGTCATTCATTCAAGACGTGTGTTTCAAAATGTCCCGACTTACGGTGAGTACTTATTTATTTGTGTTTAAAGTTTATTTTTGTGTTTCACGTTTCATTCCACGGTAGTTTTTTCACAACTAGATAATTTTGAAAGAAATTTCCTGACTACAAACTCTTCGACTGGCCCTAAAGCGTAGCAATACAATATAAAATTTGGAATTAAATAACACTGTATCTATTGCAATGCACTGAGCTGCAGGCGCCATTGACATAAAAAAAAACACATAACACGCCTACATCCTTAACGGAGCAGAGATGCAGGTAGAGCACGAATGTTTCGTAGTTTGTTTCGTACCATTTTGAGGTTAGGGATTGTCATATGGGACATAAATTCCAGATTCCGGGCTGATACTGAACAGAAAATCCAATATTACCTACCCGAGATTTTAACCCGGAACCGCAGAGCGGAGTCGTACCGCGGACACAATACATCTACCTATATACAACTATCTATGATACCTGTTTAAAAATAAATTTCCGGTTGCATTAAAGGTCTAGGTGCTTCTTTGGAAGACGAACTATTATAATGAACTCCAATCTAGACATAAATCTCGTTTATTCTACCCATTTTTTTCTCTTTTGAGGTAATGCAACACAACGTATTTTTAGAGTATTTACCTATTTATTGTTTACGACTAGGCGCCTGTTCTACGTAAACACCTCTGACCAAGACGTAAATAAAAACAAGAACTTAAATATATTCCTGTTATTACAAGTCGTCTTTTAAATACGTCTTTCTAAAATAAATGTATTTCCCATAAACAGTTGTTGCATAGCAGTCATGTTGGAAGATAATAGCAAATTTTCGTTACGTACCTATAGGTACTACAGATTGGTATATGTGTTTCCATTCTTATTTTACTTTTTAAACTTATAAAAATGCATAGAGTAATAAAAGAAAGACAATTAAAATTTTCATATTCATTGCATTATAATATTTATACTTCATATTTTTTTTATCATTACGCGCATGTACGACATTTATTGGGTATAATTTATTTACTTTTATTGTTAGGTATTTATCAGACACCAAATAAATTAGTATTAATCAATAACACCTTTAATTTAATATTTCTCCAGTTCACGTCGGTACAAACACGCCATTCCTTTTTGGCTCGGGCACACAGAGAGTTGCCACATAAAATATGATATTGCCAACACAAATGTTTACACCACCCCTCAATACCTATTTTATGTCCTCAAATACAAATTACCACCCCTTAAATGAACTCTATTTAATTTCCAAAACACAATTAACTTGCAACACATTACTACCCTTCAAACACTAAATCCCTAAGCTTTCTAAATATAATTCCCCCCAATGCCTTAGTAAAAATATCCGCCACTTGGTCACTGGTATTAACACAATGTAAACTAATATAACCTCTCTCTAATTTTTCTTTTACAAATGACTGTTTAATTTCTAAATGTTTAATTCTTGAATTACCAGTGGCCATTAATGCCATTTTAATACTAGACTGGTTATCCTCATACAAGTCTATAATCCCTTTGAACTCAAATGTTAATAATATATCTCTAAGCCAACAAGCCTCACTTGTGGCTGTACACAATGCAATAAATTCGGCCTCTGTTGAAGACAGTGCGACTGAACTTTGTTTTTAGAAAACCAAATGACTGAACATCCAAAAACTTTAAACAGACAACCCGTTGTAGACTTACGGTCATCAGAACCCCCCCAGTCACTGTCAACATAGCCTACTACCTCATTACTACACTCTCTTTTGTAAACTAAACACAAATCAATAGACCCTTTTACATATCTTAAAACATTTAAAAGAAGTTTATATAAAAGCAAAGATGCACAACTTTGATACCTACTCAGAATACTGACAGTTGCACAAATATCTGGCCTAGTGCCCATTGCTGCATATATTAGGCTGCCTATTAATTTTCTACACTTATTCTCAATTTCAACACTTTCAGAGTTATCCTTCTTTAACAAATTAAAATTAAAGTTCTTATCAATAGGTAATGTCAATGGCTTACAATCATACATTCCATATGACTTTAACAATCTTTCAAGGTAATCTTTTTGTGAAATAGTTGTTACCCCTTTAACCAAATCCTGTTTCACATCAATACCCAAGAATTTACTAATAGTTCCCATTTCTTTCATTTTAAAAGTTTTACACAAGGTCTCTCTTAACAATAACATCTCAGCATTGCTATTACTAAAATACAATATATCATCCACATACAACAGTAAATATGTCTTATTACTATTTTCACATTTTGAAAACAAACAATAATCTTTGCCACACTGTTTATAACCTATTGATGACATAACGCTATTAAATGTCTCATTCCAATATTTAGGAGATCTCTTTAACCCATAAATTGACTTATTAAGTTTCACACATTTAATCTCTGACCCTTTAGGTAAAGTTAAATACAACTCTTCATCTAACTTAGCATTTAAAAATGCACTACAAACATCCATTTGACTTATTTGTAAATTTAATTTTGTTGCGACTGATACAAAGATACGGAAAGTATTTAGCCTAGCTACCGGCGCATATAAATCATATTCATCATAACAATTTTGTTCAAAATCCCTAGCTACTAATCTAGCCTTAAAATTATTGTCCTTTTTCCTGAACACCCACTTAGAACTTATTACATCTTTTCCTTTAGGTATACTTTCTATTTCTGTCCATGTCTCACATTCCTGTAGTTGTTGTAGTTCCTTTTCAATAGCCTCTTTCCATTGACTTGCCTCTGAAGACATCATTGCTTCTTCATAGCTTTTAGGTTCCTCTTCTAAAGCTAAAAATCCCAGGTCATAATCTTCTAGTATTTTAGGTTTAATAATCTTCCGTCCTCGTCTGGTCTCAATTGGTTTATCTTTTCTCTCATCCGTTTCACTCTGCTGTATTGCTTCATTTTCACTTTCAACTATATCTGGTGTACTTTCCTCTATTCTCTCCTCTCTGATTATATCCTCTGGGTCAATGATTATCTTCTCTTTTTGTTGTTCTTTCTGTACAGGTATATCTAAGCAAATAACAGTTTCCTTCTCATTTTGATATTCTTCACTGTTTTCTTCTAAATTTGTTGCTTTCCTTTTCAGGAATACAATGTCTCTTCTAATATGGACTTCCTTATTATGTGGGAAATATATTCTGTATCCTTTACTATCATCATAACCAATAAATAGTCCCTTCTCCGATTTGACATCCCACTTTAATCTTTTCTCCTTTGGTATATGCACATACACTTCAGTCCCAAACACTTTGTCTAAATTCGAAATATCAAAATTTTTACCTGTAAATACTTGATAAGGAGTTTTGCCTTCCACTTTACTATGGCTTGTTCTGTTCAATACATACACTGTAGTGTTTATGGCTTCTGCCCACAGCTCTTTAGAAAGTGACTTACTACTCAACATAGATCTTGCCGCCTCAACTAGCGTTCGCATATCCCTTTCAGCCTTCCCATTTTGCTCTGGTGTGTAAGGCACTGTAGTCTGGTGTTCTATACCCTTTTCATTTAACATGT
The DNA here is from genome assembly GCF_014839805.1 of Manduca sexta. Lineage (NCBI taxonomy): Eukaryota > Metazoa > Arthropoda > Insecta > Lepidoptera > Sphingidae > Manduca > Manduca sexta. Next base: position 4,470,847 of record NC_051130.1, read on the forward strand.
GTTGTACTGACGAGTTAACAAACTCTGTCCCATTGTCTGTACGCAATACTTTTATTTTAAACCCAGTTTGTCTTTCAGCCCATTGTATAAAATATTTTATCTTATCACATGTTTCACTCTTTCTCTTCAGAAAATAAACTGTACGAAATTTAGAATAATCATCCTTTAACAATAAAAAATATCTTGAACCACCAACACTTTTAACCTCCATCGGCCCACACAAATCTGCATGAATCAGTTCTAATGGTGCCTTAGTGTACTGACAAGCACGACTAAAAGGTAATCTATGAATTTTTCCTTCTAAACATGATATACATTGCTCACTATCACTCTTATATTCTATGTTATTAGATTTGAGCACTTTCTTAACATACTCCATATTTTGGTGACATAACCTCTCATGCCATTCAGACAATGTTGAAACCATCGCATGGTGTTCTGGTTCAGTTTGAAACACATCTAAGATATAACAATTACCATTACGATTTCCAACAGCACACAATACCTTGTCTTTGTATACCAAACATTTATCATTTGATAAATTTACTTCGTAACCTCTTTGGACAGCACTTGTTACTGAAAATAGGTTCATCTTTATCTCTGGCACATACAGCACATTCAATAATCTAGACTTTATATAGTTACTACCGTCAAATATAAATAATTCAACTTCGCCTATTCCAAGGACTGACAATCGCCGACCATCTCCAACAATGACAAATCTCTCCGTGACTGATTTATAGTTTGTCAAAACAGACCTGTCCCCTGTCATGTGTTCACTCGCTCCACTATCAATCAGCCAACTCTGGTTATTAAATTGTTTTTGGTCACCTGCCAACATATTCCTTGAAGACATAGTTGTCACCATAAACGCGCTTTCTCTATTTTTTGAAATCAATTTAAATTTATTTGTCGGGCTAACACTTTTATCACTGACTTTAAATTTACAATTTTCTTTTAAATGTCCTACCTTGTTGCACACAAAACATTTTCTATGGTCCTTATTACTTTTACACTGTTGAGCGAAATGTCCCAATTTACCACACTTAAAACACTTTTTATCTTGACCAAATTTTCCCTTGTGTTGTATATAAAATGCTGAATTCTCCATTTCTTTTTCCCTGGAGTTCATTCTTTCTTCTTCCACAAGCAGTCTAGCCACTAAATCATCATAAGTTTGTTTGCTTGTATCCACAGACTCCCATGCTGATATAAAATGTGCATAACTCTCCGGTAATGACATAAGAATTTTAGTGATCAGAAACTTTTCTGACACCTCTTCACCAGTTACTTTTAACTGACAGACCATCTCTTGTAGCTTAGCAAGAAATACAGACAACTCGCCCCCTTCATATTTGAATTGTAAAAATCGCTGCTGTAACATCAACGTACTTGTAGCTGATTTCGCTTCGTACACCTTGAGAAGCCTCATCCACATATCTGCAGCACTCTCGCTGTTTATTACATGCACCATCACAGCTTCAGTCAATCGTGACACAATAATGGATTGAGCCTTGGCATCCTGTATTAACCAAGCGGCCATATTTGTGTCCGGCTTTTTCTCTTCACCACTGACGTATTTAAATAATTCTGCCCCTTTCAGTATTACTGAAATCTGGAATTTCCATACATTCCAATTCTTTTGCCCTTCGAGCTTTAATAAACCCATGGTATTGAAGTTGTGAGTCTCCATCTTTGATGCCTCGTCTGATGCCACACTACACACCGCGCAGCCTCCACAGACTTAGCTTTCCTGCACGACTTCCTGGCACCGTGCACCCTTGCACTACCTTGGCTCGCCGATCGCCGATCACCCTGACGCCGACGCTCCGTAGTCGCAACCGCCAACAACGCCTCCACGTGCGCGCCAATATATACTCACACTTCGCCTTTACACTTTCACCCGATCATGAACTACCGGTGACTGGGCCCATAACCTATTGTTAGGTATTTATCAGACACCAAATAAATTAGTATTAATCAATAACACCTTTAATTTAATATTTCTCCAGTTCACGTCGGTACAAACACGCCATTCCTTTTTGGCTCGGGCACACAGAGAGTTGCCACATAAAATATGATATTGCCAACACAAATGTTTACAACTTTTATAATCATAACATACAAAATATCGGTTAATACAACTGAGTTAGGATGCGCACATAGTTTAGAACTTGTATCGCATATTCTTTACGAACCAGTTACAGTATTTAAATTTCTCAGACTCGAGTTCGAAGTCTCAAGGGTGCAAAAAGAAATAGGAATAAAACATTAAAATATCGTCTTTTTTTTACTCGATATGTCATTACAAGGCCGACTAGCTACTTAAATCTATTTTAATGTTTATATTTTTACAGCTATTCGTATGCGTCGTATTGTTAGTCGGAGCAGTGGTCAGCGTGGACCTGCCTCCAGCACCGAAGCAAGGGGAGCACGGCCAGCATAACCAACCCGACCTTAAGCACCCAAGCGACATGCACAAGCACCACGACCCTGGAATGCAGCACGACCCGTCGATGCAGCACGAACCGCCCAAAATGCCTGATACTAAAGATATAAAGAACTTCCAAGACATGCAAGGACAGGGCAAGAGTTAAACGAATGTTATTGCGTATACATAATATAATGACTCTTATTATATATTGAAAGCATATAAAAAGCTGCAGCTATTTATGACTTTAATTTTAATGTTTCTGGAAGAAAAGTAGGATGCCCTAATGTCTCTCGCAATTTACTTGGTTATGATTTTTTTTATTAAACAGTCCACGCAAATTATAAGATAAAAGAAAGCAGATTGAATTTAAATATTCGTCTATTTTAAAAAAGGTTCGTGATGACTTTTAGCAGACGCTAATATTATATTATTCGTGACAAGTTATAGCCTACCTCGGTGGCGTAGTCGTTTTACGGTACAATTGCAGTGCGAGTCTTGGAGTCAATACCCGGGTCGAGTATACCACTTTTGGTATTAGGTCTTTCTATTCAGTACTAACCCAGGGTCTAGAATTTGTGCCTGATAGGCTCGCCCTCTATCATATCTTGGGACGGAATACACATGGCGGAAAGTAGACCAGTTGCGCCTCTGCCTACCCCTTTGGAGATAAAAGGTGTGGGTAATTATGTGCAAATAGAAGTTATAGCCTATTTTTACTACAGCACGAATCTTTATTAATCATACCACTCAATGAATATCAGGAGTTGTAACTTGTTGTTTGCATGTTTTAGAACATTGCTTTTCAAAGTGGGAGGCGCGCCCCCTAGGGAGCCGTGACAATATCTAAAGGGGGGGGGGGGGGGGGGGTTGTCAATAAATTTCTATATCTCCGGAACAGTACTGTTTTCTAGACGATAGGTAATATGTGTCGTTCTGTACCCTTGACAACGTATATGCAAAATTTCATGATTTTTAGTTTGAGGAGTAAATGTGTATCTAAGGACGTATTAGAGAAACGAACTTACTTTCAAAATATTACATAAGATACTTGGTGAGCTCGTTTTTGTCTTTGGGCGAAGGTATTTCTATTATATGCAGGATGGCGAAATAAAAAATACTTTATAAATAAAATATAAATTAAAAATACCCCTGTCCCAGAGTGTCAAACCCAATGTAGTGCAGTGCCTTTCATTTCATAATTCAAATTTCTGTCTTAAGTTACATTGCTACTATTCATCGTTAGGCGTTGGTAAACTGCATAGACTGGTAAAAAACTGTATCAAACGTAAGGGTTAAGATCGGATGCCCTGAACTATTTATAAATCAAACTTGCCTTAAAAAATATCTTAAGAAATTTATATAAGTAATATTGTTTTGATTTTTTTATAATTAAGTACTTCCAAGATCAGAATATACTCATTTCATGGGATTTAGATCGATCGACGGGTTCAAAGAGTAGTTCGAACTACACCTGTAATCGTTGTATCTCTCTCGCACATTTCTAAATGTTAGGTAAGTACTTACCCTATAGATTCTAAGTATTACTTTCATAGTTTTTTTTTCAATTTAATCGGGATTGTATATTTAATTAGCGACTGGTTGTAGAATTAGTGTACCCTACTTTCTTAATTAAGTACTTGATTCTCGAAATAAACGAAAACGTCTCAAAAATAGTAGGATAAATAACATTCAATGCATTTTATAGGTAACAAGCCAATTAAACTAAATTCATTTATTCTTTACAAATATATTTTCATTTAAAATGTTAATAACCGTGTTCCTGGTATCCGCCACGATGTTGTTGTCCTTGTCCGGGGAATCCACCACCGTAACCGGGACCACTCTGCCCGGGTACGAATCCTCCCTGGCCATAGCCTGGGCCATAGCTACCTTGTCCAGGCCCGAAGCCGCCCTGTCCCTGCTGGGGAGCAAATCCGCCTTGTCCGGGATATTGGGAATCATAGTTACCAGAACCGCCGCCATAAGGCATGCCTGCAGAAAATATAATAGCAAATAAGTACAATGATTAATTATCTTATTTTTAAGCGAATATTAGACATTGAAATAAAAATATTTTTCGGATTTATCGCGCTGTCCCTTGGCCAGGGAGGCTGCAAAGTCTTTGTTCGAGCAAAATTATAATATAAAATCTAAAAAATAGTTTTATTTCGAGGCAAATAAATACTTTAATAGTATTATTAACACCTTGCTTATTGAAAACTACGCGCACTATTGAAATTTATTATGAAAAAATAAGACTGGGCACTGAAATATAGTTAATCATCAGTTGTTTTTTATTGCTTTGAATGACGAGTCGAGCTTGCCGTCCCCCTGATGGTCAGCAATACGACCGCCCATAAACAGTAGAAACACCATCCAACAACTTGAACTACAAAGTATTATTTGGACAAGATGTTAAATCTTATTATGTCCAGTAGTTATATTGGCTACGATGTTCTTCAAACCGGAACACCACACTGCTGCCTTCCGATTGACTGCTGAAATACACATTGCAGTGGTACCTACCCAGATGGACTCTAACATATAAGACACCTACCAACAGCATGAGTTTATCTTCGTAATAAGTAGAGGCAGCCAAAAAATATCTGAACGAATACAAAACAGAATCGCCTAAAATTTTGTACCTACCTTAGTTATAAATTAAAAACGTTCGTACTTCAGTTTAGATAATTAAAGTACACTTAAAATTTCCAATAAAACTTAAGGTATTAATTTGGTTATTTGAAACCTGTACTTACATAAAACACAGTTAAATGTAGTAGTTTCCAAAATAAATATTTATTACTTAAATGTTTATAATTATCTTTATCCAAATCATAGCTAAGTGCATAATTTAACTTTCCCTTTAACATTACATTATACATAATAATCAAATATTGTCATATCATGACTATATAAGTACCTTATACCTATATAACTATATCCAAAATATGGTGCGAGACTCATACATTTACTGTTTAATTCAGTATTCAAATACTATGAACTTTACAAGATATCATAGGTATCTTTGCTAAATAATAAATCAATATGAACACAAATATTGTAGCCTCTACGTTTGTTGCCATTGAAAACAACTCGAATTTACTTAGAAATAAACAAACTTACCGTAGCAAACAACAACGCACGCCAGCATCAGACAGACAACCTGTAACCAAAATAATATAATGACTCACTAGCATAACACACACCATTTATACGTAAATATATTGAAAATAACATTAAAAACTTTTCAAAATTTAAATGTAAGACCTGAGAACTGATAAAACATAATGAATATAGTAAAAATACTCAATTTTATCGCCATTTTGAATACAAGTTCTCCGAGCAAAAGTATTGAGGAAATAATTTGCTTTGAAAACATAAACAGTCAATATATAGAGAATGTTATCGAAAAACATTTGACCCCTGTATGTAAACAATAACATAAGTTTTCACGATAAATGTAAGTACATCTCCATTGTTAAAAGCCTAACCGACTTAAACGACATTTTTAGCGCCCTGAATTTCATATGTATATTAAAAATGAGCACTTTTTTCTATGTGTTTGTTAACTAGTTAATTTTTTTTGAAAAAATGTCGCTTATGTCAATTAGCCTTTTAACCGTAGATATATTTACTCTTGTATGATTACCAATTCATTGGAAATTTTAAATTCACGCGAATTGGATAATAATGGTTAATAAATCGGTCATGCTTAACCTCACATACTTCTATTTGCATATGAGTTACGATTGCGTTATAATGTTAGTAATTACTAATTATTATGAGCTGCTTCTGCCTTGAACAACTGAGTCATGTATTATTGTTCATTGTATAAGGTGCCACACTCAGAAATCAGTTATACGTACTAAACCAGCCGTGACGTAGATCAGGAAGACAATAAATATTACCACAACTATAATGTTTTGTTAATATTACAGTGATTGAGCAAATACAATTAGTATAATAAAACAGGCAGACATCACAAGCTTTCTTTAGAAAATGGTATTCAGAGCAGTCACGATTTCATGTAGGAAATTCATTGAGATAATCACTATGGGAACATACCTACTGTAAAGAGATGAGTTAAAACAGTACCGGTCGTCAGTGGCATCTTTATCGATAAGTACTGTAAAAGTATAAGTAATATTAATTACAGTCAGCATCAAAATTGATACAAAAGAATTCCTGTCAACTTATACATTGATTTCGGGATGAATGTTTATATTATTTGCTCTCAACGTCCCTTTGCGGCCGCCTCGCATACCTCCTACCTACCCTTCAGATCCGCCGATGTTGAACCAACATAGGTAAACACTCCCCGATACCTCGACTGTCTGCATTGTATAATCAGCTATCAAACAAAATTACTAATCTTGACATATTTCATGATTCGCTGTCCACATTTAAAAAAACTCTTTTAAGTGAAATTGACTGAGTCCCTAGCATTCTGATAAATCTATTATGATAAGTCTATTGTGTTATTTTTTCTTTTGTAAAATTCCGTTTAATGTTTAGTTAAGTAATTTGTAAAATTGTATTACGCATGTTGTGGTTGCCTTTAGTTTAAGTTACAATTAGTTTTATTTTTAGAATTTATTATTATATTAGTATTATTGTAAACTCTATCGGCAATCCTCAAATAAATAAAATAAAATAAAAATTAAAAAAGATTGTGAAAATCAAAACCTGTTATGGTCACATTACACATAATCTGCAGCCCCTCAAAGTTAGCTACATATAAGGTATGTTTGTATTCTTTGTGAATTATTGCTTGCTTGACGGTGAAGGAAAACATCGTGAGAAAACCAGTATACCTGAGAAGTTCTCTATAAGAATTCTGAGGGTATGTGAAGACAACGAATCCGCACTAGGCCAGCATGGTGGATTAAGGCCTAAACTCTCCCAATAGTATGGGACGCCCGTGCCCAGTAATTGATCTGTATATAATACTTACTGGGCCGATTTTATTATTATAATAAGTAATGTAAATGATTCACGCAATATAAAAATATTTTAGATTTTCAACGTCATAATTTTGGAAGTAGGTATGTGAAGTCTACCAGCTTGCAAGAGGTTAGCGTGGTGAACTAAGGAAAAAAACTCTTGTCGTAATAAATATGGAGTACAGTAAAATAAAAAGAAGTTTAATATTCAGGTCCCATATCTTAATTGTTACTCAACTCCATCCACGTGAAAATTACTCGCGCAACTTCTGACCGAAGATATATTTTTATTTACAAAAAGTACTCTTAATAATACTTTAATCCACAGCTTGCAGTGTCTGCCCTATTTCATACAATTCTATTCAAAGGTTTATGCACGAAATGCTGATCCATCTTCACTTCATAATGGTGTAGCGTGAGGAAGGAGTATAGCTGTAGATGGCATATGAAAAAACATGAAAAACATGGTGGCGCGTCCCACAATTTTTTTATATAATTGAAGTCGACCTTCTTTATAAGGTAGCGGCATATATCCGATAAAACCGAGCGGGAATAGATACAATAGTAAATACCAAAGACTACCCCTTAGGGAATTAGACAGAACTTGTAAATATATTTTCAACAGACTTCATTTATAAATAATCTTAGTTAGTCTAAAAAAGAATCCTTACTAAGAAGTAAACACACACCACTGAACACACACAAACACATACAGACTTTTCTTATATGTACTACATTATTATCAGGGACATAAACCTCTCTTAATACGTGGATCTAATTTCTTAATAGACAATAAATAAATTTATTCTGAAATATATAAAACTTTGCAATTTGTTTTACTATCTTTACCCAACTATTATGCGACATTATGTCTTCGACCTTTGCCATTTTAATGATTATATTATTAATTAGGCCAAAACGACTTCTCAGACTAATAAACAAAGCTCTCAACCGTTATCGAGTGGTCTTTATCACAATATGGAAATCATTAAAAATAAAATATTCTTATACTGGAAATTAAACAAAACAATATGTTTGTAAATAATTTATTACTTCACATTACATTTGTAATGATACTTTAGTGTCCATGGCCGTATCCTCCATGGCCACCCTGGCTACCGTGACCTCCGAATCCACCCTGGCTTCCGTGATTTCCAAATCCCTCCTTGGCTTCCGTGGCTACCAAATCCACCTTGACTTCCATGACTTCCGAATCCACCCTGGCTTCCGTGACTTCCGAATCCACCTTGGCTTCCATGATTTCCGAATCCACCCTGGCTTCCGTGACTTCCGAATCCACCTTGGCTTCCATGACCTCCGAATCCACCCTGGCTTCCGTGACTTCCGAATCCACCTTGGCTTCCATGACTACCATATCCACTGTTACTACCATGGCCTCCGTGGCCTGAAATATCGTCTAGTTCACCGCTGTATTCACCACTGTGACTGCTGCCTGAGCCGCCATAGCTCCCATACGGATATCCTGGAAGAATATTCATATTGTAAATACTTAGTGATTTTTATAAGTTAGTGTGACTAAAGGAAGCCCGGTTCCTAACGAGGCCTACCATCGATGTTCTTGGTATTTTTTCTATGATGTAATGCATACATACATAGCTACTACGATATTTTGTTAGTTCTTCCTTATAGGTACAAGGATTCCGTTACCTTATAGATACTGATGGTTAACGATATCAAAATTAAGTAATAGAAGCTGAATAGAAAATATAACAAATAGGAAAGCCTGGAACGGAACACATTGCAAGTTAACTAAGTCAATAACTACTAATCTAACTAGTTAAGAGATAGATATATATATCTATAGAAGTATTTAACAATCTTTAAAAAACATTCAATCGCCTCCAAAATTGGCAAGTCATTTATTGTCCAACAAACCTGAATAATAACAACAAAAGACAAGTTTTCTAGTTATTCAACAAACAAGCGAGATATAAAAACGAATTATGAATTGATTAACAAAAATCAGTAAGTCGTGATTGTTACGAAGGAACTAGAAAATAATCCGCAAACCTGTTATTCAAGTTAGTTTTTAATGTTGGACAACCTGACAAACGGTTCTACTGGTGGTAGGTCTCTCATATGTGAGAATCCGCCTGGGCAGGTGCACATCGCAATGTCTATTTCTACCGCCAAGCAGCAGTGTTTAGTTACGGTTATGGTCCGTTTTGAAGGACATTGTAGCCAGTGTAACAACTGGACATAATGAGACATAACATCTCATCCCTCAAGATGGCGAGCGTAGTAGAATACCAAACAATACTTTGTAATTCAAGGTGTTGGATGGTATTTCCACTGTTCACGGGCGATCGTATCGCTTACAATCAGGCTAACGGCATGCGCGTCTCAGCATTCAAAGTAATAAAAAAGAAAAAAAAACGACTACCGTTTAGTTTAGTCATAAGTAAAAACACAAAAATAGAAAAGAATAACGTTTGCAATTTCTGGCCATATTTTCATAATAAATAATCTAACTTATCGAAGAATTTATAATTACTTATCATCAAAGCGAAAGTTTGTGAAAATGTTTGGATGTTCATTAGGAGTAAACGAGGAAATCTGAACTGATTTGGATGAAATTTGGCATATGGGAAGACCATGTCTTGGATTAACACATAGGCTACTTTTTATCCAAGTAATGTGTTCCCATTGAACGTAAATAAACTGTTGTCGTAATAGTGGCGCTGTGAACTGTTTAAGGGACTTTTGAAACAAGAAAGGCTATTAGATAAATAGATAAATAAACAACATTAATATTATAAGCATTGTGATCATACTTTATCCAGATTATTCCATTTTTAAAATCAATCTGTATTCTGAGATTTAGCAGACCTTAGGATAGTAAGAGATGGGACTATGGCACTTAAATAAATTTAAATCACGAACATTACTTACCGTAGCATGTAACGGCTAAAGCCAAAAGCAAGCAAGCAACCTGTAAAGAAATAATAGGTACTTTTTATCCAAAGACATTAAACAGTATAGTTAGTTATTGTTATCTATGGTTAGACAATGCAGAAGTCAGATAAAATCAAATAAATTTTAACAAGAAAAATATTATAATTCTAACCAACAAAAGGGATTACTTTTACCATTATATTACAAAAGCAGAACTAAATTTACCAAGGTACAAAGAAAGATACGACTCGAATTAGGTACACCGCAGCAAATATATATTTTTTGTGAAATATCTAAATTACGTTACATTGCCATCGTCTTTTATCTTTATAGTTATTACTGCAGAAAACAAAGAAGCCGGAAGACATTGAAATAAAACTCTTTTTCGAATTTTATATTATTATTTTCTCCCGTCGTTTCGACGAAATCATTAAGACGAAAGACGTGAAACATTAACAACTAATCGCGAATGATATTTGATTTACAATGTAGTCTTAGATCTTACCTTGAACGCCATATTTGAAGGATAAGAGAACTCAACTCCGTATGTCTCGAAAACAAGCCTCTAAAGGTATATATAGTGTTTCATAGGCGGGTAATCTTGACGCAGCATTTCACGTTTTGTTATGGAAATAAAATAATTCTATAAGCTTGATATCACCAACCGACAAAGAGCTTCCAACTAAGCATTGGCATACGCCTCTCAGAGATCATCAGAGGCTGGCTGGAATAGCTAATTCGCTCTTGCGGTTATTCCTAATTCCCAGAGGTGATAAAAATCTGAACGAATGTGTCATTATTTTTTTCTTAAGAACCCGTCACGATATCCGATTATTATTGTAATTATTTTACTGTAAACATGTTACCGAAATGGATTTATCTAATATATTGTTATAATAAATATATTTTTCCTTGTTGATGCTGGCTTCTGTCTTTTTGAGGCCCTTCTTCGAGCAAACGACCCTAAACGACCCTAAAAGATTTACAAATAATACATTCAAAAAAATAAATTTTAGGTCTTTTTGAAAATTTTAAACTACTAAACTATTTAATAGTGTTGGTTCAAATTAAAATGATGTCTACTTTTATGATGGGTGCATTAAAATCAACAATTTTAATGTACTTTTTATTGTAAAATTAATGTCACAATATCCATATTATAAAAATTTAAAACTACCCGTTAAGATACCATATTGTAGAAATTATGACGTTTAATTATTTTTTCTATTTGCTTAATAAATTTCGAGTTGATTACTTTTAAAAATATGGTTAACGAACCGTTTTTCCGGGGGGTAACAGCTTAAGGCTTGTAATTAGATTTACAAATACTACTTCTGGAGAAAATATTTTAAATGGAATTTGTATAGGGACGATACGTAATTCCTGATATTATTCAGGATCTAATAAATAAAAGTAAGTTAAGTCAATAAAAATATTAGATTTTTAAGTCATCTTATATAATAAAACAACAAAATATAAATCCAGGATATCATAAGATAATTGTTTTTAACTTTTTTTATTGTGGATGGAAGACCAATTAAAACTTAAACTGTGGTTCGATAATAACACTGTTTAATAACTCGAACGGTGTGCAAAAAGTTCTTTCAATTATATCATTTTTTTTTATTTCTTTAACGATCATAATATGCTTGATTAACCATGTATTTCTCCCATCAGTTTTGCCGTCAAGTTTATGTATAGATGGATCTCTGATGTGCGAACTATTACAAGGTGGTTCCTATCCAAATTAGTATCTACTATCTACATTTGGACCACCCCAATTGGTTGGTGCAACATACTTTTCAAGCATATTGCTAAAGTTATATTAATTTTTACGGCTGGCCTCCTAACGTCAACCCCTTGATATCTTCAATTCCAAGCAAATCGAAAAAACAAATCACGCATTTATCCCCGAGTGGCAGACAGAAGCGTAACCAGCGCACTCTCTTTGCGCCATATGTATTTTTCCATGACGAACCTAGATGAGGATGATAGGGGCCAAACCTATCGCCATATCAGGCACAAATTTCAGACTCCAGGCTAATAATGATCACAAAAACCCAGTATCACTTTGCCGTACCCAGAATTCGAATCCGGGACCTCGAAGCGGTGATCGTACGGCACAAAATCGTGTTTGAAAAACCCACACAAAAAACCCGTCCTGGGTAGCTATCACTGATCGGTTTATTCTTGATACTAAGCAGCATCAAAATATAAGAAACACCGTACCATAAAGTATCAAGTCATCAAGTCTGAAGGTAACGGTAATTAGGTGTTTGTTAGTTTGTATCTGATGAGATAAAATCTTATCAAACCTGTTGTAAATTATTATTAGTATTTGAGACAACATCTAATAACACCTTGAATGGTATTGAACTGTTTCAAACTAATTCAGTCTCCTACGTATAAAAGTAGGTAACGTCCGGTGAAGAACCCAATGTCTCACCTTGATCGACTTAATTACTTACCATTAACTAATTATAATGGTTATAGCTACTCAAGAATGTATGTGCATACTAAGGACACTTGATTACCGTTACAGCATACTTGCAGATACGGATGCTGAAAATTCCTACCATGAAACACCGTCAATGAACTCCGGGACAATACCACATACGTCAGTCGCCTTTTCGTAGGGGTTCCCCGTATTTTTCCATAATAGAACTTCCTGAATACGTGTTTATAATTAAATAACCATAAAAAAAATAATGTTAATTTGTTTTTTATTAGAACTTGATTTTATTTATGACTTCTATGAAATCATTAACACAGGACGTGAATCTGGAAAATATAATAACATCTATTAAGTTCAATATGTTTTGCCTTGGTCTATGAAATAACTATTCTTGATTAGATGTTATGTAAGTAAAAAGTGATCTATATCGTACTATGCAAGCATGATATAATAAAGTCCAAACCGTCTAAGTAGAAGTACCTTGTTTCCAGCACTTGGGCAACTTAATTGAATAGACTAAGAAAAATATTACGCAATAATTTTAATGAAAACTGTACTTATATTAGCAGCTGTTGACAGGCAGAGGAAGAGGTCATTGACGTTTTTATATTTATTTTGCTCGACGAATACATTAATAATGTACATAATTAACAGGACCCAGACGAACTACAAAGTCAGGTTTCTCACCACCTCTATGCTGACATAGTGACTATCCGTTATAATACAAAACATATCCATTAGTTGCGACAATTTATACGCAAATAAATGTAAAAATGAACATTTATTATTTTATATTATAATACAAGTAATAATACAGCTGTTAGTAAAAAAATATTATTTCCCGTTTACGTTTATAAACACTCAAAGATTATTGAAGAACATTTAAATAATTAACATGAATCCCTCCTAGTCGAATTTCGGCCACGGCCGCCAATCTAAGCGGAGACCAGGTACGCAGGAGATATTATAGTGCACAAATGTGTGCACAATACACAGATGCACTCTGTTCCTTTACTCTCGTAGTCTGGCGATACTACATGACCGGAGAAAGATCAGGCGCAGGACCAACGGCTTTACGTGCTTTCCGGGGTACAGGAATATCACACCGCTAACTTCGTGACTCCGAGCTGCAACTACATAATTTTTAAGTTGAAAACACCCAGTCACTATTATGTTTGGCCCGACCCAAGATTCGAACTCAGGACTTCAGCGCCGTAGTCGTACTCGTATTGCGTAGCCACGCCATCAAGCAGTCACCATAATAATTCTTCAAGTACACAACCTAACCTCAGAGCGGTAATAATTATTACTCTACTACAGAAAATATACGTTATACTCGACAGCCCACGAGAAGGTTCATTGATAATTGTAGGCTCATTTCATATACAAAATAATTATTTATTACTAAAAACTTAATGGCACACCTCACAGATAATGACGGCTTATTTTTATAGTTATTTTTAACAAAAGTACGTTGATTATTACTTTTTTGCGCTGCCTTGCATTATAATTGTAATTTATATTTAAAGTAACTATATTTAACTAATTAATGCAAAGCACGGTGCTAATCTAATATATAAAAATAAATATTTGTTTGTTCGTATGTTGCGCTAGCATACCGCTCACGATTGCGTTAAAACATTGTGAACTTATTTTTTGTACATGCGCGAAGGTTATAGGCATACAAATAAATTACAATAACAACTATTAAAAGGTGGAGCGCTCGCGCATGTGTATACCTTAAACCAGCTATTATACTTAACCCGCGGCTCACGTGCCTTTTGTGCGGTCCGCGAGTGTTTGGAAGTTTTTGGAGTTTGGATGGTAGAAAAAATGGCGATCTGATTTTATAGTCTCTTTTTGTTTTGTATCTGCTGTTATTACTCGAAATTGGCTAATCACCGATTAATAAACGATGGCAGCCACAGAAGAAGAACTTTTGGAGCAAAAATTTGGCCCTGATATCCAGAGTATAACTAACTATATTATATGTTATTTAATGTCTGTTCAGAAGCAGCAACGTGCCGAGTACGAGTTGCTAAAAATATTACCTATATTACATAGAAGTAAAACCTCGCAATTATCTTAATTTTTAAATAAGACATTCATGAGTCATAAACATTTTCAATCGGTGGATAAATGTAATGGAATGTGGAAAGTTTGCGTCTTTCTATCCAAAAATATCTTTCATCAATATAAAAAACATTTAGAAACTGTACACCCTCAGCATGCCAGTTGGCCAAACGTTTTTCCCACCTTCCAAATAACTAGATAACACGTCTACATCAACGCTTGTCAGCCACACAATCCCTCGCAATGATGTGAGTTTCCGCTCCGAAACCTGAGTTATCAGAATTTTCCAAATATTGTCAAGTTCTTTTCAACTCGGTTATAATATAAATCGTCAATAACACCTTGATCAGGCCAGGTCAGGTCAGATCAGGATCTTGTCAGTATGTAATTTATCATAATTTTTTATCTCTAAGAATGTTTTTAGCCTATTCAAAAGCTTTTCTTCTTGAGAAGTTAACGGCAGAAGTAATTTTTTTACAATATGTATAAAACTTGTTATTCTTAATATTTAATTTCAGGAGTAAGTTATAAACTATTGGAATATTTCCGTTGCAACTACTAATATTGTTTTGTAAAAGATAAATCGTCGATTATAGCGTGAGGTGACCTCAAATTCAGAAGCTATCATCAGGTTATATCCGACATGTAATGTTGCACGATGTATTCTATATGTAAGATATGATACTATAATTATTTAGGTATCAATTATCATGATATAATTATGTGTAGAAGTGATGAAACATTAATTAAACATTAAACTATTCCATTGGTAAAGTTTGGTAATTAAAAACAAATTCATAATTCGTAATATGCTAACATTTAATACCAAGACAGACTAAATATTTACAAATTTGGATTTAATTATTTACATGTCCTTGCCCAGTCCAAAATATCCGAAGATCTGCCGCTAACCATTTCTACGTAGTGAAGAGAAATGGATATAGAAATCTGTTCGTCTTATCAGTGCGGTATTCGATACTAGTATCGTTACACTAGATGGTCCGTCGTTTGTTTAGTGGATCAGTTTGCCAGCACCATGGCCCCAGCCGTGGCCCCAACCGGCACCATAGCCGTAACCCGCTCCGTATCCGATTCCAGCGCCGTATCCGAGACCGCCCAAGCCGCCAACAGCTACAGGCGCCACCGCTCCTCCGGCTACCAAACCGCCACCGCCGAGCAGCAGACCGCCTTCCAAGGCACCCGCGTTCCTCGCAACAGCATCAGCTACAGCCTGGGCCTGCGCGGCGCTAGTGGCAACGGCAGCTGCCTGAGCTCTAGCAGCGTTAGCGATACGGGCCGCTTCTACGGCACGAGTGTTGGCAATAGCAACAGCCTGGACACGAGCAGCATTAGCCAACCGCTCGGCCTCAACAGCACGGGCAATCTCAGCGGCGCTGGCAGCGGCTGCGCGTCTCGCTGCCTCGGCGGCTCTCGCGTTTTCCCAGGCGGCGGCTTGTGCTCTCTGGACGTTGGCTACACGGGCTGCGTCTAAGGCCTGTGCGTTTGTGATGGCGTTAGCCTGGCCTGCTCTAGCAGCGGCTTCAGCTACACGAGCTCCTTGGATGGCAGCAGCGGCCGAGTTGGCGATCTGAGCGGCATGGACGGCTTGGGCGTTTTGGATGGCGCTGAGCTGGGCGGCTCCGACGGCTGCGGCGTTGTTCAGTCCTGCACTGCTGCCAATTCCTGGTCCGGCAGCCACAAGCGCTGGTCCGGCAACGACGCCAGGGGCTCCGATGCCAATGCCGGCACCGCCAACACCGACAAGTCCTGAGCCGAGTCCACCAGCGACGACGTGACCGCCAAGGCCTCCGAGACCCACACCGCCGTAGCCGGCGTGGGTGGCGATCACCGGCGAAATGATGCCCGACTCTGCTGGACGAGAGTCTTTAGCGACACCTGAAATATATCATAACAATAATTTTTATTTTGGAATAGTTGATTAATTGTTAGAAGCATTGCAATCTCTTACCATCTCCAAGTACTTCATACGCCACAGCGATGACAAAGAGAATCTGCAAAGATGTATTATAATTTTATCACTGTATTGTCGCTTGATCATTTATGTTGTGGGGATACCCCAACATCAATTTAAGATGTTATGATCAGTCGAGATGCACGATAAGTGATAACAGCTCACAAGTCTTACCGTAAGTCGAGACATCGTTGTGTTTGTATTGCTCGCTGAGATACCACCAAGTCGGAACGCTTACTGCAATTGTAATGCATTGTACTAAATTGCACGCACTTTTATACTGCACTGAAAATTATTAACATCGAATTAACAATGCTAAACAGGTGTTCGATGCCGCCCCATTTGAATATCATTAGGTACTTCGGTAAAAACTAATCGTCATACGAAACAAATCGCAAGCGAAATATTACCAGACCATGTCGGATGCGCGCTGCGCGCCTTGCAACAAGCATCGCCCCGCCGCGCCGCGCCGCCGCGTTGGCAGCGGCACACAAGCGCTAGAGAAACTCAGGATTGCAACCGCATCCTTCTTCAACATAATTATTTTACATGCATTATGCTACTGCAATATCATTTACATTGTCTATATCTACCCAAAAGGGCGCAAGTATTTTCAAAGTGCCGCCAATGTGCAAGGCTTCTATTTTTCCAAAGCCATGAGCAACGGTTGTCTCTTACATTCAAAAGGATTTAACGCCGAAGTAAACAAAACCATATAAATCAATCTTCGTGTCAATTTAACGTAATTGTTTCCGGAAGCTGTTGCAATTGAAAAATACTAATAGTAATAAATCAGAGGATTTCTTTTATCGAAAAGTATGGAGGACTACATGCAATATTGATTAGCGCATTGTATCCAATCTTATGCAAGAGCTGTTAGTGGTTAGACTGCATTGTCACCAGTAGTTTATCGAGAATGTACATATCAAACTACGGCCATTACGTACTGCTTAAAAACAGCACAAAAAACGTATTGGTTGGGTTCATTGCGTGTCATTGATATTCCACTTGAGTAACTTATTTAACCAATTGTCCAATTCTTGTGTATTAACACAGTATGAAAAATGGAAGCTTTGCAATCAGTATCCATAACTAAGATTTTGTAGAAACTACGATGTTATCTTCTTATACATTATAATATTTTCCTTGTCAGTTTAGTCAATTTGTGCTTTTTGCACAACGATCCGAATAACAAAATAAAAAACAATTAATATTTACGCTGTATAATTATTAGCTGGGTATTAGCTTGGTAACAATACATTTCTAAATCTTAATTTATTTTTCTATTATTTCAATGACTACATCTATCATACTTCTGGTTATTTGTATTGTTTCTTATATTTTAAACCTTATAGGTACCCCACTGATGCTTTATACAGTGAATTAAAGCTTCTCAGAGTTCGTCAACTATACATTCTCAAAGCGTGTCTCTCTACCCACAAAACTATTATTAATTCCGAAAATTATGATAATTTACTGTCCAGGAGAGTTTATAGGTTAGATCTCCCTTCTACTAATTCCAGTTTCGCAAAAAGATTTCCGTACTACTCACATTTGTCTATTTACAACAATATATCAAAACACTGCAACATTAAGAACTGTGGCCTAATTAAATCAAAAAAGATAATTATTAGTTGGCTTGCTAATCTCGATTATGATGAAACAGAATCACTGATAGTAAGTAGGTATAAGGGCTTGAACTGATTAGCTACTTGTTAAGTTCCCTCAAATTATAATTATGTTTTACCTTTGTTGTCATACATGTTTAGATTAAAGTAATTACGTAAGGTTGGATTTAGGTAACACAGCTATGTTATGACCTATGCATAGGTCTAAAATTAGATCTCATATGTTAAGAACGTATTTAATTTAATTTTCTAAGTTATCTTGTCAATAGTTTTATTTTCTTAATTTTGATGAATGCTCATCAAGCAATTACAAATGATACGATATTTAATTTGTAATGGTATCCCAAGGTACAGGCACGGCCTAGTTTGGGTACCACTGGTAAATACTTTATTTTTGTTTTTAGAAATTTGTTTTGTTATACCACTGTTTTTTTTTTTTAACTGTAAAACACATTATGTACTTTTTAATAAAAAAACTTATTATTTATTATTATTATTATTATTTTCTGTTGTATTTTTCAATAAATGGTGAGAGGGAATCTGGGCGGCTGGACAATCCTGCAGGTAAGAAGAAATAAATAATTTAATTGATAATAAATAAAATAAGTAGCATGCATTTTACACCGAAAATCAATATAGCTACCTATTTCACTTTTATTTTCATAAATAATCAAAAAATAAAGGTTAACTTTAGATCCTAATTTCATTATTAACATCGAATGACATTTTATTATGCTTCTACTATTGATGTATTGAAACTTGTCCAAGTGAATCATCGACGGTAAAATATTATATAACGAAGTACTTAAGTGCCACTAAATTAGGCGTGTAATATAGTTAATGAACTATAATTAAATACTAATGTAATTTGGTTTATTAAATCCAATATCTAGTAGAGGTCAGATGAGTTTTGCTAGATTTTGCAAATTGAAGAACGATATTTTTTGGGATATCAATTATTTCACTAGTTAGATACACTAATAAAACATGGCCTCAATAGCACAATTCCGAGCATCGTTGCATTTTTATAAACTGAATTAACGCAATGAGTACAATCGTAATTTAACACGCAATTTTCAACTTACTTGTAAACAACAGGTGATCTAAGCGTGTTCACGGCTATAGGTTTGCTCAGTGAGTTATCAATAGTTGTATCGATAGTATTTAATAAACCTTGTATTCTGTCTCCCAACAATGAGGCTATCGGCTCAGAGATCACTTGTACTTCTGCACCAAGCAGTGGCGTTTGCACTTCTGCGCCCAACAACGGAGTCTGCGCTCCTGTAGTCCCCGAAGTTTGCGATCCTGTGCCCAATAACGAAGTTTGCACACCTAAACCAAGTAACGGTTTTTGCACCCCTGTAGTATCCAATGGATTTTGTGATCCTGTGCCTAATAACGAACTTTGCACACCAACACCCAGTAACGGCTTCTGCGCCCCTGTAGTATCCGATGGATTTTGTGATCCAGTGCCCAATAATGAAGTTTGCACTCCTATGCCCAACAAAGGATTTTGCGCTCCTCCGGTCGTCGGTGGCTTTTGCACGCCTCCGTTCAATAATGAAGCTATTATTCCTGCGGTCAACATCTCTCCTCCATTTTCTGAAGGAGTTTGCACTTGTGCCGTTACCAGTGGCGGTGCGGGCTCCTAAAAATATAATTGAATATTTTCTTTATTCCGATTTTAGTAACAGTCTCTTCGATTAGGTTTAAGGCAAACGTTTAGTCAAATCTATATTTAAAATTTAACAAGTTTGTTATGACTAATTTAAGTTTGTAATTAATTTATTGTTTCTAAGTTTATAATATACACATTTCGATGTTCTCAGTGGTAATTATTATTTCTTTCAAGTGAATTACGTATTTATTTTATTTATTTATTACACTTTAAATAAAAAGATTGTAGAGGCGGATTTAATGCCGAAAGCATTTTCAACCAGTCAACCTTTAGATGGTGCAAAGACTAAAGAGGGTAGGTGTACACGACGAGAAAAGGTAGTGGACAAAACATTAACAAAAATATTAATATAATGTATTACCTACGTAATATAATTATAGATATTATAAACAAACATAAATACATACATCAATAATATAATAAAGATATGACACTAACTAAATTATTGACGATATGCTGTCAAATTATCAAGGAGTAGTTTCTGTGTAAATATAACTTACAAGGACTATACACGGCTTGTTAGGAGGTGGCTCCAGCACGATACTTGGTACAGCCACTGCACACGGCTTCGTGTAGATTGGAGAGGGCTGAATCACCACAGTAGGCACAGCAACTTCAATTGGTTTGGCAGCTGTAAGCACTCCTTCCTTGATCGCAGCCCCTTTTGCTGCCAGTAGAGAACCCACGCCTGAAACATTGAAAATAATATAGTGTATGTTTTACCAATTTATCACAAACTTCTATAAACCAAGCGCTTTCCTTTATCGCGAAAATGGAATAATCAGCACAAAGTTTTATTTGACATACAAATGACTTATTTTGATTGGTTAATTTACAAAATCGGATTGAAGATTGGTATTGGGATCGTTTATAGAAAGCGGCTGTTAGTCTTCGTCCATCCAACCCTCAATAAAAATGGACGCTATATTTACACTCAGGCCGTTACTGCAGCAAGGAGCTGAACGAGGGCGCCTATAGTTGATACAATAGGTACAATTATGTTATACTTCTTTATATTTTTCCTGTTATTATTGTAGATGTTATACTTTCATTATTGCAATAGTTAATCTTTCTTAATTCCTCTTTGTAATGCTATATGCTTTTAAATGATACGTTGCAGAAAAAAAGTTGTAAAACGGTTTTTATTAAGCCGTTTCAACCGGACTCTTATCACATTCTCAGGTGGAAATGAGATGGCAACTTTACAAACTCTAAACGCAACACGAAACGTCACTTTTGTTGCCTTTGCCCCAATATTGATATATAATATTATGGGAAATAATTTTCTATGCACTTGCAGAAAACATATCTTGTCAACTAGTTTCAAAACGTTGTGTGCCTGATCATAAAGTACACTGGTGAACATGGGCTCATGCCTTTGTAAATTAGATATTTTAGATCTTGCTTTTGGGTAGCTCGATGATACAATAAAATGTGAATTTAATTACCTTTTAAAACAGCCCCTTTGGCTGCCAACGCTCCAGCTCCGAGCAAAGCGGCGCCCTTAGCAATGCCTGCCGCTGCAGCTATCTTAGCTCCGAGAAGGCCCGTGGTGTACGCCGGCGTAGACAGGCACGTCAGACACAACGCCTGCTCAGAATTTAGCGCTTAGACTATTTTCCAATTTCCAAATAAATAATCCTCAGTTATAAGCTTTATTCATAAACTTCCTATATAATACCAACAAAATTTTGCGAATTCTTCATTTTCCAATATTGCATTCGGTGTTCGTATTCTCGTAATTTACATTTTGCAATATTTTATTATACATGCACTATCCCACGCCTTGACCCCCGAAGGATTAATGAGAGATAAAACTAATGAACCTATATTTCACCAAGTCTATATCCTATGATAAAAAGGGAGAGCCTGAATCCATATGAAACACTTTTCTCAGATATTTTTTATAATTAACAAAGCAAAGGACATATAAATAACACAACTTACCAAAACAATTACTTTGACCTTCATTATTGTAGTAATTCACCAAAAAAACTAACCGAATTTTGAAGATTATGGTCATTTTATAGAACAAATGGTTTTAATAAACTAATCGTTTTGCAAAACTGGATGATACTCGACATGATTAAGCTAATTACGTTACGAAACATAATTTCGGCTGCATTTTTTGGATGCCGCTCTCGGAATATATATTTACAAATATAGCATACAAAAGTTTAAGGTAAATGAAAAGAATATGTATACATAATAGTTTTAAATATCTGTTTGACCTGACCTATATTGAAATGACTCATCTTCTGTCATGTCGCCACTTTTGGCAGGAGGATGTCTTTTCGGAGCTATCTAAGCAAGTTTTTTATAAACTAGATGTATGAATCAAGAATTGAAACCTAGGACTTGAGTTTTTATTTCCCACCTACTTAACGCTGCCGCCAGATTAATGACATATCGCCTTATTTAAATAATATGTTAAAGGTCTTTACATTTTGCTAGTGGTGGGTTATATTTTATATCCGCACGGAGAGCGACCGCCGTGTTATAACCCGCCATAGTGGCCCACGTAAGTGTGTCGCGGTCCGGGATCATGTGTATATCCGATTACAACAGGCCGGCATAATTGTGTCAACTATCAAGGGGTAATCATCTCTCGTCAGTCGACATTCTATTGGACCCCACTCCACTCACTATCGGGTGCAGTTGGGTAACTTTACCGTGCAAATATATAAAAAAAAATGGTTTTATGAGTTAGTTATTCACAATGTTTTGTGTACTAGAAAGTCGGGTGTTTGTAAAGACGAGAAATCTCACCGAATGAGAACAAACATAATGTGTTAGTAACACATCCTTGTGCTCGCGGATACTTGCTAATTGCTGCGACATACTCCAGTAGACTTCTTCAAGAAACCTGTTGAGTAGCTTCATTTATTATTGTATTCTTAACTTCACAGATTTTTATTTACAAAAATATTAAATCAAAGGTTAAGGAATTCGTCGTGTTCTTAATAATAAAATAACAGATTGTCGTCAATTTAAACTGAAAACTTAAATGTAGCTAATCTTAACTTATGTATAATCTTTTCCTTAAATCACTCTCAAGTCAAACGACCATCCAGCTTTGGACAATACGGATGGCAACATCTATCTATCATTGCAAATTCATCCCGCCTTTTTGCATCATTACAAATTCGTAAATGTTTATAAACAAAACAGTTTAAACAAGCCGTTTGATGATAAGAAAGCACAATATTAAGTCGTTATGTTACAACTCGTACATATATAGATATACATATAGATATAGACGTGATTGACAAATCAATACCTTCACACTCGATGATAAACAAGTTTTCTTTATACGTGTATTTTGTTATTTAGTTAGTTACAACAAAACATTTTTTTTATTATTCTAGTGGACGAGTTGACACCTTTAATGGCAGTATAAGCATTTTATTTGTATTGGACATATTGGGATTCTGGAATCCCTCGGCTTAAAGACTGCAGGGACCTGAAGGAATGTTGGGTGGAGATATCTAGCGAAGGAGAAGGAACTCTCTTAAGATGGGCGGAAGGGAGAAGGCCAGGAAATGTTCACGAGCCCTCATAGGCCTTAATATCAATTTATGTACGGGACACATATGTTCTATAGACTTGCAGGTGGGATATAAATTATATCCTACCAAAAGGTGTTTAAACCTGGTATAGTGCTCCACGTAAGTGTGTCGCGTTCCGGGATCAGCCTGTGCATCCGGGTCCAATAGGCCGGCATAATTGTGCCGACTGCCAAAGGATAATCATCTCTCGTCCGTTGATATTGTATTGAACTCCTCTACCCTTACCATAAGATGCAGTGAGGTCATTTTTCTCTGCCCAAAGAAAAATAACAATATTTGTGGATTGTAAATTGTTATAGTGTTGATGGGTTTACATATACTTTTTTGTATCTCAAGGCGTGTTTTGCGGAAAAGTAAAGTATTACATTTAGATTAATTTAGTGTTAATTATGAATAACTTATTATGCATAGTTTATGAGTTAGTACATTTTGGCATAACTGGGTCCATACAATTATTTGATAGGTTTCTTCTGAAATGTAAATTTGAAGCACAATTAATATTTTCATCTTTAATACAATCTTTCTTTCTTATTTTGATACCGCCAGGACCAGACCTAATAATATAATATGTGATTCCGAATCTTCTTCCCCAAGTTCTATATCACCGAAACTCATAAAAGAATACGGAGACGTATCAGGCACATTAAGTTTCGCAAATATTCGCAGTCACTCCACATATTTGTTGTTCCATACAAAAGTAGTCCAATTCGTAACTGACAGGTATAAATATGTAAGCAAAGTTCAAGGTAATTTCACTCGAAAAACTAAGACACAACATATCTAGAACTTGTTTCTTACAAAATAAGAATAATTCGTCATGGAAAATAGCATTTTACTAAAGGTGAGTTACAATATTTATTATGCTACATAAAAAAAACAAATACAAAGCTCATTGACTATACATGCCGATGAATTTTGTTTAGCTTCTATTTTCAATAAAAAATCCCAATCGCTTTTTTCGAATTAAGTATCTAAAAAATGGACCAATTAGAACAAAGTTTTTCCACATGCTTCCAAATGAGTTATTTTGATTGGTTTATTCCCGGAATCTGGCTGTTAGAAAGTAAATCATTCAATCTTTGTTTCAGTTCATTATAATTGTGGTATTACTCGCAATCACCACATCCGCAAAACACATCAGAAGTGGAAACAAATTGGCAATGAAACATAATCACAGTGAAAAACCACAGGATAATATTATCGACCTAAAATATTCCAAACATTTGAAAAAACGTAACGTCTACAGGAGTTGGTCCAGATCGTCAAGTTCTCAAGCCTACAACATGCCCCCATATTTGGTTTTTAACAAAAAACTAGGGGCTTACTACCCATTCTTCAAGTATCCGAATGAAAATTCTATGAGAAGAAGCATGTATAAATACAGTTAAATTTCATCATTGTAATTGCTAAATTAAAATGTTTATAATATAAGTATATATTTGTTGTTTATCTAAACAAATTCCACTTTCCCAAAAACGAATCTGGCCCTTTTAATTTGATATCAGTTTTGTCGAGTACTTATGCTTTAAGACTGACGTCGACTAGAGCAAATCGATGCGCGACGAGCCGAATCGCATCTATTCTGTACTGGCTGAGCCCATAATATTATCTGCGTGGATTTAGATCTATCGCAGCCTGTTATGTTTACTCTGTTCTCGCGAGATCTCGTGCTTAACGGGATCATAATACCCATAACTTTCGTATAAAACATGCGAAATAAGGATGATTGATAGAACACCTCTTAGTGCACTTCCCCCGGCTTATGGTCCGATGTTACGCGGACGAGCCAGTCTGCGGCCGCTAGAAGGCATCTCCATATGCCCTCGCAGCACTCGTGGAAGTGACACAGACCCTAGAATCACACTTGGAACTCACTGATTATATAATGAGTCAATTAAAAACTTTTAACGTCTGCGATAGTAACTTAAACTAACCAAGCATGTACCTTTGTTTTTACCCCCATTCGACCTTTCAACTGTGTACCTTTGATATTATTATTTTTCATTTTACATTATCAACATTATCAGCATATCAATACATTGTCAACCTGTGAGATAGAGCACCCCTAGGAGTATCCGAATCATCCCCATGTATTTTCCGTGATTTTTTCATAGTTTTCGAGTTATGAATATTATTCTGAATTTTCGATTTGAAGTATATTTTTTTTAATAGTAGAAGCCTTCTTCGTATTTTTTTTTTGTTGCAACAAAATTTTCAATTGTAGTACGTTTTTGCTTAAAAACAATCAACTTCGTAACTTTTATGAAAATTATGACTAAAATTTTCTACTTTTAATTAAAAATCTAAACAGGTGACTTCGTAGTTCTAAGGTAGGTAGGTAAAATATACTCCAGACTCTCAACTTACATATTCATTAAAAAAAACAGTCATTCATGGAGGCTTATTTGGCTAAAATCAGCATTAAAAGATAGCAAGGTTTTATTTTCAACTTGGATGGAAAATACAAACCTTAAAGTTTAATGAGACGCGACTTCAATTATAGTGATTATAACATACGAGTAAATAGGAAAAATACTTTTGACTGCAGTGCAAGCCGTTTCATTTGACTTCAAATATATTGAGCAATCGCTTATTATGACGTATTTGCAGTGTGTAGTTTGGTTTTCATATAAAATTCTTTACAACAAAATTCAGATATGATGACTTACCCTCTTATTCATAAACGTTATTTATCTTAGGACGGAGCATTGCTGTGATAACAAGTCCGTTTCTCAGTTTTGTTTAACTGACAACTTGCTGTTTGTTTAGGTTTGTTTATCTGACAGCCAACTAGATTCAAGTTGTATCTCAATATTAGCCATTCAGAACGGCCCTATGTCTACGCACTGCGAAGGCTGCTATGCCGTCAGCACTAAGAAACAGACTTGTTATCACAGCAGTGCTCTGCCGTCCTTAGATAAATAACATTTATGAATAAGGGGGTTAGATTCATAGACAGAGGTGGCTTTACCTATTATGCAGGGTGTGCGCTACACACGGGCGCAGTGTGTTAGGGGGGGGCCAGACACGACATATTCAAAGAGACATGCGTCGCTCGCGACACCGGCGCTCTCAGACAACCTGCGCCCGTGCTAAGGCCGGCGAGCGGCTTCTTTACTTCACACAATAACTTCTGATTTAATATTAAGTATCAAATTTATTAAAGATTACATTGTCTCCTAGGAGGCGCGAAGAAATTGATTGCACTCGGGCAGCACATGAGCTAGAGCCGTCGCTGTTCATAGATTTAAACTCGGAACAATAACAAGCAGTTTTAATTCGTGTTTGACGTCGATTTAGTATAACGTGTGTCACTACCATCGCCACTACCCTTTGATGTTATTATAAGCTTATTCTAAATCTACTGTACATAATTTACTGCAATATATGCGCATTTTTTTCTAAATGCCGTTTTACCTACGTAAAAAATATACTTACCTACTAAAGTCCGCTTTTTTCACCAATGTCACGTCAACCCCCTCTGAGGACCCAAACCCAGACAAATGTGTTAGAAAACCTACACATTGTTACCTAACCTGATAATCGAACTCAAAAATGTTATAATTAAGTATATTTTCTTTTGTTACAGTTCCTTGTTGTGGCAGCACTAGTAATCCTTGGCAATCAAGGTAGCGTATTATTCTTTTTTTTTTTCACCTTTATCCTCCCAGCACTAAGTATTTGCAAAATTTATACTCACCTAAAACTGTTTACGATAGGTCATAGATTACTTAAATACTTATTAAATGTTTTTTGCAGCTTCGCCCGCGTGAGATCTTACCTGATATAAATGTTAGATTCGTATGTGGGCATATCTAGTAATTTTCTAGGAAGGGGGGTCAGTTTCATAAACTAAAAAAGGTTAGGTAACTGACTTCTATGTATGTACTTTGGATACAGTAAATAGACAAACTGTGTCGCCCCCTATTCCCTCTGCGCCCATTCCGGGGTATCACTCCCTGGGCGACTTACCTGACCGCTACCCAAATCCCCTACTGGGAAGGAGATTTCCGTTCCCATAATAGTGTCGATAAATTCTCTGAAGTGAAACCGACAGTCGACTTATTCAATATTTCAATTTCAAATTCTAATATTTCAAAACTTGTAAAAGTAGGTAGGCAGGCTGTTTACTAGATGTTTATTTTAAGTACCTACTATCTATATTGTTATAGCCGAAGCAGGGAACGAGCAAAAAAATGGAGAGTCATCGGTAAAGTTCGCGGTAGGTGGACCTCCGCCTTTACAACGTATCACCTTACCTAATGGAAAGGTAGTATATGTTGAAGGAGACGTACCGGTAAAGGAATAGATAATATTATGCTACTTCACGACCAGATAACGACATTGTGATCTTGCAAGTAATTATGTATATAGAAATATACATTTTTTTATTTTTAACTTTTATAAAATAAAATAAACTTCATATTTACTACAATTATGGCGTAAATATTTATTTATTTTTTCCTCAAAACATATGTAAATATTAAATTATGTCGTCATTTTATATTGCCGTTGATTCATGGTTCATAGTTGGTTCTAATACCAGTATCAAACTAAATGTACATTAAAATAATAAAAATCCAGATCGTGGGTCCATTAAAAAAATATTTAAGACACCCCCTCTCTCTTCTCCTTATTAATTAGAATAGAAAAAACTGTTTTCATAAGGTAACCTAACACGAAATCTGTCCTTTCAAATCTAGGAGAAGGAATAAATATCGAAAAACAGGTAAGAGAAGGCATGGAGCATAAGAACTCAGATGAAACGACGCTTAACACTTACCCACAGACTCAAAATACAGAACAAACTAAAAAATATTGCTAATAAAACTGATGGGACCAAACATTAAAATAAATTATTTTTCGGATTTTATCGCGGTTTTAATATTTTAGTTTTCTCCCGACGATTTGAAGACTGTGCAGCCTTAGTGGCCACGGGGGGCACTGAGGTGTTGGTCATCCGCAAAGTCAAAGTTACTAATTAAACTAAAATATCAAAACCGCGATATAATCCGAAAAAATAGTTTAATTATAATGAAACATTGGCGTAAACATAAGAAATCATGATAGGACCAAAATTATTCTTGTACTAACCTACGGTGCAGTTTGACGCGCACGCCGCAGTTTGTTTCTGATCTGATTTCTAAGGCACAACGAATCATTTTCTACGGAGCCGGCGCACAAGGTGCCGATCAATTTTCATTATTATTTCAGGGCTCATCGTAAATTTTACAAAATACATAGGTATTATATATGCTGTCTGTTCATATCTAAGTGAAAAAATGCAGTTGGAGACTAAATAATAATACTGAACCGCATTGTATTGATTTTATGATTATATTGATTTTTAACATTACAATAATTTGACGAACGCCTGACGATATTCTACGTTTTCTTAATAAAACAAAACTGTCAATCTTGTTTCAACATTAATAAGTTATAATCTTCAACACCCACAATTCCAGAGCAAAAGTTACTTAAATAAAGTATTTTCAAACATTTCTCTAGACGAGTCCACATCACCAAAGTAATACCTAAAACAATACGGGAAAAAACTTAAAAATATAAACAATAAAACAACAGAAATAAAACAATGTTGTTTATTATTCCTCATTGTTACATCTGATGCACTTGTATATAATTTGACACGTGGTGTGTTAAACTAAAGGCAACATAACCTCAAGCACAACGTTCCATATAAAGTTATACTCTTTTATGAGAAAATCTACAATATGAATTATAGAAAAATACACGTCCTCAGTGTTTTAACAGTCTAAACTATACTATATTATATTCTATATTGTTACACTGTGCACGTTTATATACTGTGATCATAGAAAATGCACCGCGTGATTTTATATCTATATTCTCACCTGATAAATAAGTTAATACCGAATTTTTATATAAATAAATATTTACCGTCTACTATATACAAACTCTAACAACTATATACACAGATCAATAATTTAATTTAAACATACGGAACACGGGAAATTAAACGCGTTATCTACTTGTCAACTAACATTAAAGCGATACGCAAGGCAAATAAATGAACACTATTAATTTATAATTCATAATTATATAATCATCTTGAGATATTTTTTATTTCATAACATGACCACGTTAGGTTATTAGAATTTAATAAGTGCATGCCCATTTGTCGAACCATTTTCAAGTGAATTTTATTGAAACACCTCACCAACACGCCATTGACTAACATGTTTAAATTATAGTCAATAATATCAGCCATTTATTATATACTTGCCCACTGCTGGGCACGGGCCACCTCTACTACTGAGAGGGATAATCAATAAATATTATTTTAACATACCGAAATAGCTCTGGAATTATCAATAAAATATAGCAGATTGCTTGTTCGTGTCATTCATAGAGCAAACACGGATATTCAGGAATGGGGCAACGGCTTCAAAAAAATACTAAACACGAGACAAGAACCAAATTTCGCAAACTCTTCACAATACAAATATCGACGCAAACTCGCTCAACACTCATCGGTTTGTATTACGTCACTGAAAGACATTCCGGTTTTCATACAGATTGAAAAACTTTAGCGCATCACGATTTTACTTTGGTAAAGGTCAGAGATAATTCTTATTGAACAGACAACATTTTTGTCCAGTATTATACAGATACTACTGTATAATATTGGACTGTGTGACTCATTTTGCTCACGGCTTCACATACGTGAAAAGCCTTGACCGCTACCAAAGCGCCATCTGTACGACGCCAGCGCCATATATTTAAAATTTACTAAAACGTTTAAATTATTCATGAGAGCAAATTATTAGAATAAGAAGCCTATGTTTATCCAGGCTGTGGTCCATCCGTGTGGGTAGTCTTATTAAAATCCGTTTAGCAGTTACTGCATTTACTTTGAACAAACATCCAAACATTCCCATTTAAAATATCATTACTATAAAAGTAAGATTAGTGTTCAACAATGATAATTACGAATGTTCCGAGTCGTCAGGTATAAGAAATCGGACTCACGTGTTAAGGCGATACCTCAAGGTCCATTTTCATACATTTTGTTTCACCTTTAATCTGGGTAACTAAACAAGTATCATGGATATTTCGGCCTTTAAAATTTAATATGACGAAATTTTAAAGGCCGAAATATCCATGATTATTAATTATTTTTACGTTTTTCTTTCAACTGCGAGAACTAATCACTAACTAGACGTGAATTTAAATTCTTTACTTGCCAATACTTGTTTAGTTACCCAGATTAAAGGTGAAACAAAATGTATGAAAATGGACCTTGAGGTATCGCCTTAACTGTTATTTACTTCAGCATATACCATACATGACATGGTCGACTTCGTGGATATTACTCTCTGTTTTATACCCTATTTTAAATTTAAAAAAAATACCATATTTTTTATACCTTCACTCGGCCCCATACCTAATCGAAAATGATGTTCATTCTTATGCCTTTTAAAGTGCATATTTATGCGCATTCTTCAGACATTTTATAATTTTTCATAGACAAGTATAGTTGCTTACAATTTAAAACTGTGACGAATCAACGAAACTGACAATATTTTCACAAGTCAATTCAAAATGACTTAGTATTGAAATGGGTTCAAAATGGGCCTCCACTTTGACAACTTATTATATCAATCATTACCCTGTGAAAGCGATAGTTAAAATAATTTATTAACAACTAAACATTATTATATTTAACGTGAATTGAATTCAGCAAGTAAGCAATCATATTATTCATATTTAATAAGTGACATTTTAAACTTTTGTGAAGACAACGTTTACAGTTTTAAAGGTTTCGACACACAAAGCGACGCGATGCGATCTCACTCTCTGCGATCAAAATATTACTAATAACATTTAAATATTCTAAATTTAAATATTTCAAATCCAAACTCTCACGATCGCAACACATCGCTAAGTGTGCAACAATCTGAAATCTCAATATAAACAACAATAAAATATAACAAAAACACGAATCAATGTAACATGGTTATACTTTGAATTGCTAATAGACTGCATGTGAAGGAACATTTAAAACTTGTAAATAATTACTCATATCTCAATAGCGACCAATCGTCCAATTCATATAATTATAAATGTGTAATGTCAAAAACAACACAAACCATAACAAACACAATAATTGCAACCCGTTTGTCATAATAATTTTTTTTTTGTTAGTGTTATGACTTCTGACGTGACTGATGAGCAACTAAAGAGGGCGCTGTAGTCATGTGTTTCGGTCAATCAGAATCGTCACACGAGACGTTTGGCACTATTTCACGCATTTGAGTATTACAATCATCGACGATATAGTTTTAGACACCCACTGTCCCATATCTCTCTTCAAATTAATTCTATCAACTTCCTTTGGTATCAGGAAACGATAGAAGCCGTTTATAAGCCATAGAAAGATTAGTTTTATTGGACGCATCACTTACTTATGTAATGCTAGACAACGTCAGAGATGCAAATATTCTAAGAGTAAAGTGTCTCAATGCTGAAATTCCGAAAACACGAATCGGTCGATATAAGATGAATAATTCCATAAATAGTAAAATACAATATGATCATGTCATTATCGACATATCTGTGTAATGTAAGGATATCTTTCTGATAACTCGAATTCTGGCTATTTTGACCATACCATCGTATTGTGCTATTGTTACGTTATCGGCGTCTATAGACTGTATTGCCAATGTTTGTGATTCTTGTCAGAATATAAATATAGTTACCAACTTGAACAGTATGATGGCGCAGTCACAATAATTATTAATTTCATCTGACTAGAGGCCAGTAGAATTTTCACATACACACTGCTCACGCTTTTTATCCCCGAATGGGTAGGCAGAGGCACAACTAGTGCACCCACTATCCGCCGTGTGTATTCCGTCCCATAATGTGATAGGCGGCGAGCGTATGGCCATATCGGGCACAAATTCGACCCCGGGCTGATACCGAGTATAAAAAACAATATCACTTTACCTGTCCCAGGTATCGAACCCGAGACCTCAACACTGCAATCGTACTCTAATACAGCTATGCCATCGAGACAGTCAACATTATCACTTTCAATCGCCTGACCATCCAGCAACAAGAGAATGAATCAGAACAGGCAACTATACCATTGTACGGCATTATTGGTGATACAAGTGAAATATTAGATGTAGGTGGGACAGTGTTCAAGACTGGTGCCGCACGCGTCACACGTTTTGGCGTCGCGCTGGTTGACGAGCGTGCAGGCGGGACACTCGCGGCCGCCCGACGTCAGCGGCTGGATCTCCGGGCCGCGCTTCGACTTACCGCACATCTCGCAGGCGGAGAGCGAGTTGGCGTTGAGGTAGGTGCAGGTGCCGCACTGCCACGTGTCGCGCGCGGCGGCGTCGCGGTGCGGCGAGCGGCTCGGCGGTCGGCTCGGTGGTCGGCTCGGCGGTCGGCTCGGCGGTCGGTCGCCGTTGTGCAGGTGGCGGGGCGGCGAGTGGCGCGCATGATCCGTCTCGTCGAGCGACACTATCAGTTGTGCCTTGAGCTCGTAGCTCGGTTGTGTGCTTGTCGCTGCAGAATGAAACATATTTGTTTTTTTATAAAGCCAAAGTTTTTTTTTGGATATTTGATGGCGCTTATGTTCAGGCCTACTACTCCGATTCATACAATCTTCATAGGAAACTGACACCTGTGAATGCTAGAGACTTTTTATTAGGAAACAAATATTACCGCGAGTAGAGACGCGAGCAAAATTTTGTAATTTTAATTCATAAATGTATTAAACCAATAAAAGTATTAAAATACATTATTTTTATATTTATTTATTGGTTTGGTATATCATTAGTCAACATTACTTAAACAGTACATACACAATACACATCCACCAGTAATGTAGTAACATAAACTAAGAAAAATAATGACCTATTGTATTATCATAAAGCCTATTCCCTATCAATTAGATAAACGTCATGGAATACAACAGCATCAACCAATTGCGGAACTATAAAAATAATACAGCATAATTATTTGTCCAAATGAAACTAACCTGAGCTATTTTTCAAGCTGTGCGATGTGCTTTGTGCTCCATTCTCTATCGTTCTGCTCTTGGGTCTTTCGATCTCTTGCGCGACTAGTTTCGTTGGCTTCCTCACTTTCTTCACGTCGGCCGTGCTCTGAACAGAGCCGTTGACCGAGTTCTGTTGCTTTATTATGTCTTTTCTATCTTTGATTTCTTTCTTGGTCAATAGTTTCACTTTGTCCGGTGCCACTTTGGCGGGGATTAGCGCGTCGGCTTTCGGATTACCGACCGGCTCTTGCGGTAGCTGTTTCTTCGGTTTAGCTTCTTCGTGCTTCTTCTTCGCGAGCTGCTTAGCCCTCTTCATTTCCTGTTCCTGTTTTAACCGCATTAAATTCTCGTTCACCTTCGCCGTTCGGTACATCTCTTCGTCGTATGTCCTGTCCAGGTTGAGCGCTTGCAATCCGTCCTCCAAATCCAGCGTCGTCGGTTGATACCTCGCCCTTCTCTCCTCTCGGTCCAATCGGTCCAATGTTCTCGAATCACGGTCCAACGATGGTGAAAACTGACTCCTCGCGTCCCCTTCGTGCTCTTTACTGGACAAGTTCCTGAACACGTAGTCCCAGCTCTCGTACGTGCCCATGCCGTCCTCCCTCGCCTTGCTGAGCGACGGCTGCGTGTCGGACCGTGGGAGGCTTGGCAACGTGACGTCACTCATCCCCGACTTCGATGTACTGTTTCTTCTTGAGCTATCGGGACGACTCCTTCTGTGCGGTCGTTCGTCATCTCTATGTCTTTCAAACTTTCCATTCTCATATACGGAGGGGGAGTCTAATTCTATTAATTGTGCAGTGGTCACGGATGGGTACCGGCAAGGGTGTACCGGAGGGTACCCGTTGACAGGCACGTTGGTAGCGTGTTTGATAGGCGGGTAGACTGGGGTGGGGATCATGTAAGGTGCTTGAACGGGGTAGTAATAGGGTACCCCGTAGGGCGTCATCATTGCAACGTTACTGCACTGTGGTACAGTGACCGGCGCGTCGTGTAGATGCTGATGAGGTATCTGGTACATCATTTGGGGTACCGCCGGCACCATATAGGGTTGGACCATGGGTACTGGTTCTTCTAGAGGCACTTCTGCGCACATGTGGTTGCACTGTGACGTCATGTCGTTGTGATACCGAGTGTCGATAAGTTTGTGATGTTGCGTCTCCGGCACCGTCGACGATATATTCGAATATATGTCGGCGTCTGAAAAAAGTTTACAAATGTCTTATTTACGGGTACAGTTTAAAAAAATCATAAAACAGTACAGTGCAGTGTAGTGCAGTGTAGTGCAGTGTAGTGCAGTGTAGTGCAGTGTAGTGCAGTGTAGTGTAGTGCAGTGTAGTGCAGTGTAGTGCAGTGCAGTGTAGTGCAGTGTAATGTAGTGCAGTGTAGTGCAGTGTAGTGTAGTGCAGTGTAGTGTAGTGCAGTGTAGTGCAGTGTAGTGCAGTGCAGTGCAGTGTAGTGCAGTGTAGTGCAGTGTAGTGTAGTGCAGTGCGATGCAGTGTAGTGTACTGTACGGACCGTGCCGGTGCGCGCGCGCGCGGCGTGCGCCGGAGAGCGCGGCGGCGGCGGCGGCGGCGGGTGCGGCGCGCGCGGCTCGCTCGGCCGCCACGCCCGCCCACGACACGCGCCGCCCGCTGCTCCACACCGCCTCCCAGATCTGGCACATTATCTGTTCACACATACACACTCCTTAACGGACAGATCACACAGAGAGGAGGTAGGATAAAATATTATTTTGTATCCGCCTGGATAACGACCATTGTACATAAGGTTTTAAAACCCACCATAGAGACCCACATAAGTGTGTTGCATTCCAGGATCAACTGGTGTATATCCGGTTCAAACAGACCGACATAATAATAACGACTGGCGAGTAAATATCACCTCTTGTCAGGCGACACTCTCTGGACCCCACTAAGCTTACCATCCAGTTCAGTCGGGTTACTTTATCATGCCTACATATGATAATAACACAACAGCTCCGATCACCAAAATACACGTAAAAACTCAATAAACGAATCGTCACCTGACACTCGCACTGAGCTATAAGCGCGTCCCTGGACACAGCGGCAACCATGTCGGGACATATCGGCGCCTCCAGCACCAGGCGGCCGGAGCCTACCGGCTTGTAGCCCATCGCGTGCAGCATCGTCTCAGCGCCCACCATATTCGCCTCTACTTCATGCTTGAAGTATCCGCAGTACAACTGAAATCAGATGTCTTCATGTTATCATTGACTTCAAACGAGGTTTAAATGAGGAAAAGTAATTTTGTGGTTCACATTACTCTTAGCATTTGACTATAGTCTTGGTTTAGCCGATATCTATGGGCGCCAGTACCTACATATCAAAAGGGAAGCCGTGGTCCGTGATCCCTTCTGCCTACATTAGCAATATATTGTCACGAGGTTCGTCTCCAAGCTAGTAGACTCACGTAACCTTACCCGTATAACTCTGTATTCCTTCCTCCATGGCTGAGCGAGGAGATTGGCCGCGTACCTCGCCAGAGCGGCCCACCCCAGCCCCGCGCGGTACGCACTGAAGTCGGGCAGCTCGTTGATTGTGCGCTGGAACACCTTGCCTGTCTCGGTGAGGCCGTACTTACAAGCGTGAGGCACCAGCGACAGATATTCGATTAT
The DNA here is from genome assembly GCF_014839805.1 of Manduca sexta. NCBI lineage: Eukaryota > Metazoa > Arthropoda > Insecta > Lepidoptera > Sphingidae > Manduca > Manduca sexta. The sequence continues at coordinate 4,507,213 of NC_051130.1, forward strand.
GTAGTCTGAAAGAGGAAATTATTTTTTTAAATTTTTTACCCAATGCCGATATGGCCAGGTCACTGACCTGACAGTGATCAACATAACTACAATCACCACCCAGAATTTTAAATTATAAAACTCTGCATGGACTGTGCTTGACATTCTGATACATTAAATTTTGTCTACCCAGTGATATTTATAAAACTGGAATACTATAGGATACACACACATCTATGCCATGAAATGTAAATAATAATATAAACTATGCTGCTTCACTACAAGAATAGACCCAGATAACTGTGGTCCCACCTAAGTGTGTCAGGTTTAGGATTAACCTGTGCATATCCGGTTTCGAACAGGCTAGGATAATTGTGTCGATAGGCAAGGAACGATCATCTCTCGTCAATCGATACTCTATCTGAACTCCACTGTACTCACCATCAGGTGAAGTGGAGCGCTGTGGAACTTCGCCGAATAAAAAAACAAATGGTACCTTCAAGTTTCTTCTTCTGGTGCAGCTTGTCTGGGCTGTCGTCGGTCTCGAGGTAGCTGTAGTGCGCGTCCTCGATGCGCCGCCACAGCGCGGGCAGCCGCTCGCGCAGCACCGCGTCGCCCATGCCCACGGCGCACGTCATAACCATCACATACGCCGCCCGCTCTCAACAACTGACTGGAACAAAGCAAAATATATAAACACCTCGTCTATATTCACCAGTGGCGAAAGGCCCAATTCATGCATATAACCCAATTCCTGCCGGCTTCCCTTTTGTAATTATTTAAAATCGAATTAGAACGATTTGCAGACCACATTCATGCATATTAGTACCTATGTACATGTCGGCTTCCCTTTTGGAAAATTTCACCTTTCGCCACTGATATTCACTCTAGTTTTTGTCTTTTAGTAGCAGCCCTCATCCCACAGCAAAGTAGGGTGGGCAGTATACTTTCTTACAAGTGGTATTCGATTTCAAATGTCATAAATCAAGTTCCGGATGAGGCCTAATCAATAGCAATAATTATTTTTTTCATACGCACAGTAATTAGGTGAAAGATCGCCATATATATGAATAGTTAGATCACAAAAAACCAAACCACAAAAAACAGTTTAATTATTTACAATGAAAGCTATTTACACGGGTCGATAACTGATATCAAGTATTGATTAGGCTCAGGATTAGTAGCGATAGCGTGCCGGCTGCGGTTGGATAACTTAACTTAACGATAAGCGTTAGAGTATGACTAATATTTAAAGAAAATTACGATTATATAATAGACACTGCTGTTGAAGATCTATCACATTATAGCGCTTTGAGGATGTGAGTCAAATACCTGAAGTTTGTAGCAATGGCCAAGCGTCCATACAAACTGATTCCTACCGGCTTCTTTTTTGGGTTTATTTACGTTTGTCTTAGTTTAGGTTTTAGATTAAATTGGCCGCGATATAGTAACTAAAACAATTATTTTTGTCTTTGATTACTTTCCGAAAATTTCACGCTTCGCCACTGGTCTGTAGCCTGATAAACGTTCGTTAAAAAATAAGGGTTGAATTGGGAACATATATTTATAGTGGAAAGAGGCTTTACCTAAAATCTAATAGTTTTAATATGCGGTTAATTTTCTCAACGATTTTTCAAATTAAAAGTAATCATCCCGTTATAAATTAAATAAATCTAAAACAGTAGAATCATTACCAAACCGCACAAAAGAAAGCCCACACACAATTCAGTATCCAATCACAATTATTAAGTCAATTAAAATAATAAATAACAATTGAAAGCCAAACACGCACCACTAAACACAACTATGCGTGCCGTATCCATGACAACACTGATCATTGTTATCAAACAAAGAATTCTCGTCGACTGTTTAAGGCCGCGGACACACGCGTCATATAGTTTGATTACAAACTGCTTGTTGTATGACTGCGGTAAACATTTCAATTTCCTATTTGGCATATACAACTCTGCCAGACAATAATCTGGATAGCTGCAATAGCTAATCATTAGAATTCACCCAAATGTTTTTTTATGATTTATTTATATACCGAATACCTTTCCAGGTGCCACTGATGGCAATCGACTCTTTAAGTCATCTATCAGTATAGAGACACAGTACTGTGATAATAACATTCGAATAATAACTAAATTTTCATACACACAGTGCGCATAAGCATCCTAAATTAGTTGGCAAGTGACTCATTAAACAGCATACAATAATTATCTATATATTAATACGTGATGAGAAAACTTTGTACTCATTTTCCGGCACAAACAGTGTAAGATTTGGCGTGATTAGAATTCATACAATAAAATCCAAAAAAATATTTTTTTGTTGTAATATGTGTACTAGTATATTAAATTCGTTTGTCACATTTAATTCACTGGACAACAACCAGTAATAAAGTAATATTGAAACATAATTCACATTCGTATGCCTGCTTGCTGAACATCTGCAGGATTCTCTATTCTGCTGGAGGTAGGATATGTTTTAATATCCGCCCGGATAGCGACCACCGTACGAAAGGTGTTAAAACCCGCCATAGCAGTCCACGTAAGGTTGTGGCATTCCGGGATCAGCCTGTATGTATCCGTTTCCAACAGGCTGGCAGAACTATGTCGACTGCCGAGGGGTAATCTTCTCTCGTCAGTCGACATTCTATTGGAGCCCACTCCACTTACCATCAGGTGCAAAAAGGCCACTTTGTGATGCCCCTATAAAAATAAACTCGTTTTGGAATACAAGCCCAAATTTGGTTCGTGTGAGCAAGCTCAAAGTAGTCCGCAACTGTTCGCTTAGTGTGACAGTACCCTTAACACTTAAAAGGGGGGAAACGGTTAGCAAATCGAGCGTGGAGCGTCGTGACTCACGCATTGTTCAGTACAATGTTTATTGCGATGATGACTCCCTCATTGAAAGGATTATGTTACGGAGTCATTGAGGTCGAAAGAGGCGAATTGTAAGGCCGGACGCGAATTAACATAACGATAGTACAGAGAATTTACAGAAGTGTATTTACTTTTACAATAATCTAGATTCTAAAATTACGAAAGAACACACAAAATTGAAATAACATAGAATATTTGATATTCAATAATAATATGAGACAAAATCAGTAATGTAGATAATAAGCATTATTATCGAATATGGATCAAAGTGGTTAGTAGAGAAACAGGAATGGGTAGATTCGTCGAAACCTGATAGTTGCTATAATAATAATATAATATAATTAAGGAGTTTCCGAAACTCTGGATGAAAACTTTTAAAAATAGATTATAATATCAAAACGCAATTAAACATCACATTCATCAAAGATTCAATTTGCAGATTCACTGATATGGAAAAACCGTTTCCATTTATTACCCAATAACCATAATGAAATGGGCAGACGGTCACAGTATGATAAACACCTATTTGTAATGCATATTATCTATTTAAGATAATGTAAGTTGAGTGGATTAAGTCGTGACGCATCGTTCTAAGTCCATAGGCGACGATGGTATATCTGGGTTTAAAAGTCGTAGCTTAAATTAACTGTTAGTAAAAAAAATACTTTTTTATACACAAGACCCAATAACACTTTAAATAAAATTAAAAGTATTTAAATGAATGGGCATAGCAAAAAAATGAATACCTATTTTGTTAGGAGACCCTCAAAAAAGAATAACCAATGTTCTATTTTGAATATTTATGCAGTATCATATTGCAGTATTTACAGATTTACATGCGAATTAAATGCAAAACGAATATCGTTTGCATGCAATTTAAGTGCAGAAAATGTACTCCAACTAGCAAGGACATTGCGTTATATATTAATTACTTGTGAGTCATACATTTACAATAATAGAGTATGCAGTTAAACAAGTCCTTGGCTCTCACACTTTAAGCGGTAAATAAAAAAGTTTCATTTTATAGAGGACCCATTTCAATTAATGTTATTGTTTTGGTAAATATTTTAAACAATTTTCAACTTTCATTCATCTGAATTAACTATACAGGTATATGAAAAATGTTTACTAAAATAATAATTTTCTTTAAAATGGGTCTGCTATAAAATCTATCTATCAATATTATTATATCAAGCCGAAGATTTCATTTGTTTGTTTGAACATGCTAATCTCGGGAACTACTGGCTCAAAATGAAAAAATCTTTTTGTATATGTAGCCCATTTATCGAAAAAAGTTTAAAAAACAATAATACCAGCCCTATAATATACACTAACTACTGCTGAACATCAACCACTGTTACTATTTTATGGGTTTTCGGCCTTAAATCCACCACATTGGCCTAGCACTGATTAGAAGAAATCACATATCAATTTTTTTTTTAAATAATTCTCAGGTATAGGTTTCGTCACAATGTTCTAACAGTTAAAACAAACCTTAATTCTGCCCATATTTACGGTCATTTATGCAAGAGAGACAGCTCATTTAGAATGGGGCATGAAACAATTACACAAGAGTCTGTGTCGCTTCACTGTAATTAGTTTAGAGACTAACATTAGTAAGTTGTCTAATCACAATCTTCACAATAAAACATTACCAACATTTTTATCATGTTTGTTATGAGTAAAGCTTGGACTATAGGCATTTGCATATTTTGCCCATTTCAAGTAGTTTTCGCATATTAATAGTGCATATTTTCACTACATTAGGTGATATTATATTACTACTTTTCATAAGGATAACTAAAAATAAGTGAAATATAAATGACATGAAGGATATTTTGTGTATTCTTTTTATTCCTTTACATTCATACCAAGCAATACTTTGTAATTCAAGGTGTTCTCTTACCATTAGGTAGGCTTACCATAATTACGAAGAGCCGAAACCGAAACCGGGACGCAGAAGAGAAAGAGGCTCATTTTCATTTTGCTGCAGTTCGTCTTTGGCGCGGGTGGCACGGGCGGCGCGGCGGGGGAATGATTGGTTGGGGTGTCGGTGCTGCTCAAGTTTGACTGGGACACCGGGACAGGGATCCCAAACCGGGACTATCCCGGTCAAACCGGGACGTATGGTAAGCCTACCATTAGGAGATAGCAAGCTGATCTTGTCATTCAAAGCAAGAAAAAACTATAAAAAATAAATTGTATGTTGCTTTATAGTGAAAAGGCTAATATTATTTGTTACTTTTCACTAACTGATATTGCCTATTTGATATCTTTCATTTTTGTACATATGTTTATTATTATTTCAGGTTTTTTAAGTTACTAAAAAACCAATCTCTAGTTTTGACACACTCTAGAAGCACTGGTAAGTTTTAATCCTTACTTGAGTAATAAATATCTTAAACCATAAGTTGTATACTTTTAGTATAAGATGACTAACAGAATCAAACATTATAATTGAATTCTTGCAATTTGATAAGCATTGATATGGTTTGTTAATAATTGTTTATCATTTACCTTATCATGATAAATATATCAGCAAAATTTACAGTAATATATTTTTACAATATCTTTAAAGGTCATTCAAAACAGCATCTTCTAAATTTTTGATAATAACAGCAACATACTTATATGGTTAAAGAATTCGTCAACCTTAAGCCAAATACCACAGAGGAACTTCACAATAAATACTCATTCAAAGCAACTTGAGTTGCATCAAGTTCTATTGCAACATGGATGGAAATAAATTATATTAGTATGTTTTTATCCACTTCAACTACTTAATTTAACTCACAATGAGTCTTGTATTCATTCTAATTAGTATATTTATTGTGCTTTTTAGTCAGTTTAATACTAAAATAATTACGACCAATGAAGTTCTCAAGTTTCACTGCATACTATTAACTTACATTTATTTAATGTTATTTGGAAAACATTTCGCCCATAAGCAAAAAGAACTTTCTCAAACTTTCTCAACCACAGCTGATCAAATAAATAAAATCATGCTACACAATAAGCCAAATAAATATTGCCGCATTCATTTGATTCACGAATGCAATATGTAAGCAAAAAAATATGATAATGATATTCACTCCTACGCGACAATCCATGCTGCTTACGGCTTGGCTACGGTAGAGTTTAATTATTGCGCATTACGTCCAGGAAATAATGTCTAACACACTTACCATGCAGGAACATTCTTTTTCTGGGTGTCAAATGTATTTCAATGCACTGAATGTAGAGCGGACAAAAATAGTTCACCCAAAATAACAAAGAGTGGCATATGGCACACAGTTAATTGCACCAACTGTTTGTATAGACACATCCCACAATTAAACTCTTCTAAAATGCCGGTAATAACGATAAATGCGCACTAAATACTAATAAAATAAAAAATAGTAAAACAAAAATTGCGAATTTGTTTTGACATTTGGTAGTTCATACTTCATACATATAACCACAGACTATAAAATGTAGTGTACTTTCTACTTTTAAATTCAGTTATTACGGACTTTTTGTCCACTCTCGTCCGGCAATTTAGACGGTATAGTACTACCTGTGATAATAATATAGCTCATAAAAAGTCCATATTTCTTAAAAGTTACTCCAAATTTTAAAAAACTTTACAATAAAATAATAATATTTAGTAAATACTAAATAGTATACGTATTGACCGACATAAAAAAATTTATTACTTATGTCACCAATAAAATCCATCATTCGCTTATCTTAACATAATATTTAATTCAGTATCCTCATATATATTATAATTCTCGTTGAGTATCCTGCTCTTATAACTTTTGGCGCTATCTTTCAAATTAATCATGCGGCGTCACCATAATATGATGATTTTTGACGACAAATTTTCATACACAGAGATGATGCTCTTTATCTCTTTCTTCCATACAAATAGCATCACAATCAAGGTAGTAGTTATATTCTCTTTGTTAATATCCATCCATACCTCCAAGGATAAAAACCACAGATAAAATTACTTATGCAAAAGGATTATTTTTTCTATAAAATATTCTGTCAATAAACTTCATTTTGTCTATATTTATTATTGTCATGCCTTTCTATTTATCAATTTTATGAACCTAATTATTATATCTATCTATCTAAAAAATGGTTAAATATATTCTGTTTTCGGATATCCTACGACAAGAGGAGATAGAAAACTTTTACACTGTATTTATCTTATACCTACCCAATATAACACGTTTTATTTATACGTATTATGATATCGATTTTCACCATTTACTTACATTTCACAGGCTTGCCAGCTCCATCGTGATTATTATAGAAGTTATAAATCTAGTCGTCATCCTCTTACTTACTTCAAAGAACCCGAATACATGTGGCAATGTCCGTCGGAAATGTCTCAGTAAGAACCTTAATACTTACCTCTCTGACGTAAATTTATGTAAATCTAACACCATTTTTACCGTTTCCATGTTTATTCGGCTCCTAAGGAAATATAATAAATTGTCCATAAAATATTGGATATACAAGATGTTGGTGCAACTTCACTGCAAAATTCCTTAAAAATTGGGAACAAATTACCGGATTAAAAATTAACTCACAATGGATTCTTCAGGATTATTCAGGATATAGTCAACCTGTGTGCCAAATTTGTTAATGCTTTAACTTCTTCAAAAAAACAAATTTTATATCACAGAAACTTGATAACAAAATTTGTAAGATCGTAAGAGGTCACTCACACCACGGCCAATTTGTCCTATCGAATTATACCGGACAAAATTGACCGTGTACCCAAGCCTTACACTGTAAGGATTACTTTATATGAACATACACTTGGCAAAATTCAGTGTTATTTTATTATTAACCCATCTTTTTCAGCGTTTATTTGAATTTCCCGGCGTTCCACGTGAGATACAAGCATCCTACAGTAGTTCCGGCTACCTTAGGACGGACTTCTGATATGCCTGCATTGCCCGATCGTTGTTTAGCTGCTCGTTACAACAAGCCCCCTTGTAAGGCTTTCATTAGATAATGTTGAGATAATATTTCCAGCAATGTATTTTCCTTACTTCCAAAACTATGTTTTTAATAAAAGTTTAATTACTTATTTACATTTAAAACTCTTTCAATACCTGACACAAAAAAAAACCAACCGGGACAAATGAAAGTTTGAAGTCCAAATATGCACCAAATATGTCTGGAAACGTAAATATTGAGTGCTTTCTATTTGATTATTAAGTAATTTATGGAAGCAAATTGTTTTTAATGGATATTTTATTTGTCGACAACGGTAGGCAAGATGAAATTGAAACTTTTTATGAAGTAAGTACTTAACTTTTTTATTTTTTATTTATAATCGCGAGATTTATTATAGACAACGTTGCACGCACGTAGACATTTTTTATTGTAGATATTATATATAATACTTAATATACCTATATGAGAACTTCAATTAATCTTCCGGCAATAAATTTTGAAACTTATGCAACAAGTACCACACTTTTAAGTCCTATGACCAGATTAGTATTTATGTAATGCATTTAAATTAGGAGCAGTAATTACATATTAATGGGCGGCTATCCAAATTATTAAAAAAAATATTTAAACAAATTCTCACCACTGCAGGCGAGCCAGCGCCAAAGAGACTTCTACAGGGGCTATCCCAAGGCCTACCATCCTTTGATTTATTTCAAAGATCCAGAGTACATGTGGCAATGTCCACCGGACATGACACCGTAAGTTTTTTTCATAATCAAACGTTATTAAAAATAATGCAAGTAACTACTAAGGTACAAAATTTTGAATAATATTTGAATGTATTTGGGTACGCCATACCAGTGGCGGCAGTTGACGAATCGGTCAACCACACTGGGCCTCGCGCTTACTTGAACAACCCATTACAGTGCCTTAACTGCGAACTTTTTTCAAGTCACCACCTTGTTACCTAAAGTCTACGAAAATTGTTAAAATCGGGTCTGTAAATTTTTTAATTTGTATGCAACTATATCTAAGTCTGATTATATCGATTTCAGGACCTATCTCTCCTTCCCCATGTACCACGTGAAATATAAGCAGCCGGCAGTATTGCCGACTACCTTAGGTCGTACTACGGGCATACCGGCACTACCAGATAGAACTCTAGCTGGGCGTTTCAACAAGGCCGCGTGCAAGCTTTTCGTTAGATAAAAAACAAGTACCTTAAAATAAACACGATAATAAAAACTTATTTTAATAGCAATATTTCATAATATATGTGATAATAAACTGTACAATGTCTTAAACAATAAACAGCTTAAAAATTAATTTATAAATTATAATCTAAAATAAAATGCAGATGCAAATTCTGGTATTCTGGACATAATAAGTTTGAATTCGCTCATGCCAATAGCTCCGCTGTTGTCCAGGTTAATTTCGTCCAAGATCTAAAAAATAAATAAAAATAGGAATTATGACGTGTCAGCAAGTATAGTATGTATAATGATGGATCGGACTACGACTTTTGACAGGTCGTCTGTCTATCCTGTACCTAATTAGATGTGACTCCAACGACACGCTTGCATCGTGGTCTCCATTCCAGTGCTTTTCTATCCCATAGGATATTAATTCTGCGAAACTAAATATTTTGGCAAGCCTGGTATTCAAAATGAAATTAGAAGCCCAGATAGCAAACGTGTTAACCATCCAGAGAATCGCGCCCCGATGGCCTCGCACTAGATAGCCATAGTAGATCCTTTAGCTAAACATAATGTTAATATACCTAATTATGAATATCAATCCTTGAATATATAAGTATTACGAATTGCACTTACGACATTGGCGATTTTAGTCTTAGATTCGCGATCTAAATAGTTGTTCGGGTTACTGGGATGCCACGTCAAACGGTCCAAAATGCCTTTGATGTCACTGGCCGATAGCTGATTGTCGTCGTTTAAATCTGGGTAAAATAACGATTTCATATTATAAATTAATACTCCGATAGAGTACTTTACCTACACCATGATAACTTGAAAACTTTTACGATATTAGAATTAACAACTGACGCCACCTAAAATGAATTCTAAAAATAAATACATAATTAGATTATGTATAATACATTTACTATTTACATCTTTGATCTTGACTGTAGATGATAGACCATGTTGTCGTTAGTACACAAGACTTTTAGAATTTAATATCCACGTAATTATTGATAGGACGTGATATAATTATAGGTAATGAATTCAGGGGCTAAGATAGATGATCTGATGAACAGATATTTAAAGAATTATGCTGTAAGTATACCTTTACAGACTTCCATTAGTGTTGTTGATTTTTTATATTTCAGCCGTAATAGTCACTTACCAAACACTCTAAATGCCCAGCTCGCTTTCACGTGCGCAGGACACTCAGCGCTCATGGCAGAGCACAAATCTAACATGTCCTCGAATGAGAAACAGTTGTCATTCTGTGAAGAGAATACTTGGAATATGCGGTCTTGGAATGGATTGTTCTGAAAAGGATTACAATTATGTAAAGCCAATTATTTCCCTCTTTACCAATGGTTTCAATTGGTGTTTTAACAAATAATCGTTTTACTAATCTTCATGGTAAACGATTTGTGGGTAACCAATCAGATCTATATTGTTACGCGCCGCTATCCTAGCCGATGACATCGGGCGTTTCCGGAAGTATTCGGCTGCGCGGGCAGGCTGGCAGAAGAGAAGATATGTCACGCGGCGACTATTCTATTGTTATTCTCTCTGGCTGGACGTTGTCAAAAGAATGTCTAAAATTGTATTCTGTAATTATTTTGCTAATATAATGTTTACTGTAAAAAGAGCGTTTTACCATATATAGGCTTAGATATATTACATGGTAGGTGCCTAATTAAGACCATAGCTAAGATATTTTTTCATACTTAGGAACCTACCTATGTGATAACTGTATACAGGTGTCCAAAAAAATAGTGTCAAGCGGAGGTCCAGAGATAGAGCACTCCTTGGGATATACAAATCACCCCCATGTACCCCATCCGCGATTTTTCATAGTTTTCGAATTATTAATATTTTTCTGATTTTTTGAGAATTTTCTATTTGAACAATTAAATATTTTTTTTTCTTTAAGAGTAGTAGAACCTACTCTGACGTTTTTTTACCTTTCATTATTTTTATCTACGTTAATGTACTTCCCCTAATGTAACAGATAATGACTGAACGATATAATCGCGGTAAGCTAACAAATCAGTGATTAACACTTCTATTCTAGTGTTTGACGAGATTAGCAAGTAACGAGGCCAATTACGTCAATATAGCACATAATTACAATAAAACATGGCTATGGATACTTCCTGTGTATTTTAATACATACCAAATTCTCTTGTAATAATAGGATCTGATAAAATATATAAATTAATTAAAAATCCTAATCGCTATCTCCAGATCGATCATGAAAAGACACCTATCAAAATTAGTAATTAACTAGATAATAAATTTGTTTATTATTACTCGTATTATGTGTTTTTCACTTTATTCTATAATGCACCTGCCTCCGTTCTTTTTACTCCAACCTAAGGTTGACTGGGAGAGAATGCCCATGGCATTAAGTTATTACTGTATACCATGTGTACAAAGTGTATAATAAAATAAATAATATCAATTTAAGTATAGCGTTTAATCTTTATTCTGATTGGTCCATTTCGACGATCGTTTCTACCCTCAAGTGCTGTTTTTTGTATCAGAAGAAAGTCTGCCCAAGGAATAGCCGAATAGCCGACCTATGAGGAAGAATTCAGAAGAGAGAAGGGATCTATCGGGCACTTTGTACTTAGTTATTAGAAACAGTTGCTTTTGCAGGGAATTATTGTTTTCGTTTTTTACATTGTCCATTTCGAGTTATAGTGTTGCCGAAATTAACCATTGGTTTAAGAATTAGATAGATACTAGTTTTTTACCGCAATAAGTTTTTATTGTATGTATTTTAGTTAGCTAAAAATATTTATACAATATTTTATAAAAACACCTACAATAAAAATGATATTTACCTGAACGTGTGCGGAAAAATACAGAATTATATAACTATATCCTTATTTTTATATACTTACCTATAATATTGGGAGCAGTCCAAATCAATAATACCTAAATTTAACACAGCAATCTTAATGAAATTCAGTGCTCTGAAACTACGAAACTTACCTTCAATACGTCAAACTTCTGAAGAATCTCCTCTCTCGTAAATCTGTGTTTATAGTCCGCTTTGAGTTTTTCAGGATTTATTGAATAGAATTTCTTCATTAAACTGTAATCATAATGAGTTTCCTTTAATATTTTTTAAATGAATCCTCGCTTATTATTGCTACGATTTTAAGAATTTAAACATAAGTCGATAAAATCAAAATATAAATATTCGAAACTAATAAGAGACGTCTTTTGTTAACTCTGTCCAGAAAATACATTATCAATACTAGCTTTTGCTCGCGGCGTCGCTCGCTTGAAAGTTTTTCGGGACCAAAGTCCCCCTAGATATATGTTTCCCTGAGATAGAAAGTAGCCTATGTCCTTCTTACGGTCTATCTCCATACCAAATTTCATCTAAATCCGATGGGTAGTTTCTGAGACTGGCTGACAGATGCGGCGGGAGAAATTGTTTGATTATAATATATTTTTTTATAACTTTTTAAGAGGAACAATTCCGTCATACAAATTTATTGGGTACCTTTTACCATTAACTCAACGCACGCAACGGAAGCTTTTAAAAGCATATTTTTTTTCCAGTTTTTGAAAATTTTTCACTGATGCTCCGCTGCTATTGGTCAAAGCGTGACGTTATATAGTCTATAGCTTTCCTCGATAAGTGGGGTATCCAACTACATAGAAAGTGCAACGACTCCATGTTCAGTTTTATATTATAAACGCACACATAAATAGATCTTAAAGTCTTGTCTGTTTTGCGCACACTACAACAGATTTTAATAAATGTGTGCATGAGATGCTATTATACTGGGCAAAAAGGAAATGTGATAAAAGGCGTGATCTTCATATTTTTTCTAAGCTGATCACTTACCATGATCCACGTGGTAGTTATTAAGTATAAAAAATATATAAAACGTGAATCACAAAATTTTCGCAAAATTCCCTCACATTAACTTTCTACGAAAAAGAAAGTACTTGTAAACTGTCACAAAGTTATTTTAAAGCACTTACTGTAATATTTCTCCTTTATTCAAGTACGTTAAACTTCTATAATCTTCCAAAACATCTTCTGTGAGACCAGGATACGACTGTGAACCACCCATAATGCTCTAAACAAAAACACCAGACCGAAAGCACTCTAAGGTCATGAATACATTTCCTACACAATAACACAAAGCTATCTTATCGCTTTAATGTATACGATAAGTCAACCAATTAAAAACCTATAAAATGGAATTGCCGAATAAAACACACTATCGATGAAAAATAATTTATTTCTTATCGGTATCTGAGATCGGGCTCAGCAATAGTAATATATGCGTAAGCAAATTCACACTTAAACAAATTAAACACGTTACTAATATAGCGTTGTGTTCGATAACTATTTTTCATAACAAAATGTCGGCTATGTATCAGAAAATTCAGGCAAAACTAAAGTTAGCAAGGAAAAATATTCGATAATTATAATTAAACTCTATCCAGTTCCCAGTATTTAATGTCAAGCCGCACGCGCAGCGCCACGACTGTATGTCAAGTAACTATAAAGTGGGATTTTTCCTCATAAATAAAATTCATACTAACACACAAGTTATACGTAAGGACTCGCAAAGACAAGTTAAAAGGAAGCTCTTATATGGCTACATTGAGAAACAAATACGTTTACATACTTCGGCTTCAATAGACCCGTCCATAATTAAAGCGAATATGCCAGCGCCTAACCGCTGTTTTCAATAAACAATCCCAATAGCTTTTTTCGATCTATCTAAAAATGGACCAAACAGAACGAACATTGTTTTGACATGCTTACAAATGAATTATGATTGGTTCATTCTCGGAATCGGATTGAAGATTGAGATCGTTTATTGAAAACGGGTGTAAATCAGTCAAATATAAATGAAACACTACTTGTCTTATGATAACTTAAAACAATAAATAATATTTACAAAATTAACGTTATTACAAAAAAAAAATTGCAAATATCCATCTCTTTACAAATTCAAATAAAGGACACAACAAACACATTTCACCTTTTAGGCAAGTCAATATTGTCAAAACTGATTTGCCTTCGAGCGCGCATCTTTGCGGCTTCTTCGAAGGAGGGCATGGAGTTGGACTTGAAGAGACCAACTCCAGATTTATCGAATAAACTAAGTCCGCTACTGCTATTGGAGTTAGTGTCTATATTAACTAGTTTATCTTGGAGGACATTTTTTGAAGCGCTTTTAGGCGGGTCCTGTTTTATGGATAGGTCGTAGTTCTCTTTTATTTGTGACGTGAAAGTACTGGAGACTTGGCGGGCTCTTTGTTGGTACGCGGTGGCGGAGATGTAGCCCGTCACCTTACCGTTGGCTTCATTAGCTAACTTCATCTGCTCTTCTTGGAAACAGTCTTCTACTGAGCGGCCCTGGATGATCGCGAACACGTATTGACGGGCAAGCCTAAAATAGAAATGGATTTTAGATTTTAGTTTTAGGTTTAAGTAGACGTGTTGGATTCTCACTTGTTGGTAAAGGGAAATAGAAAGTAGCAAGACCAACCGAATTATTAATTTTAATACCATTACATCCGATAACCCTGAGACAGATAAATAAGTCTCAAAAGGCCCTTTGAACCAGAAGATAAGATGTACATTACTAGGCATGGATGGCTTGGATTAAAAATAGACATTGTGGTATCATGGTACCTACCCAGTCGCTAGTAAGTGGGTATCTATTACTTGGGGAATAAAAGGTGATAATTCTGTATATTTTTCTTTTTATAAATCAAGTTATATAAAATTTTGCTGAAACCATTCAAGCTTTCGTTAGCCACTATCGTTGTTATGAGAGGGACGTAATTGTGTACATGGTACGTCAGCGCTTGGAAGTCTTCAGTTGGAATCCCTGAGCGTGCCAAGTGATAATGTTGTTTTTCTCAGTAACAGCCCGGAATCTGGAATTTGAGTACGATATGGTGATAGGCTTGCACCCTATCACCTCATGGGATAGAACACACTTTGCGAAAAGTGGATGCTCAGGTTGCGACTCGCCTACTCCTTCGAGAATAAACGCGTGATGTACGCGTGTGTGTGTATATTCGTGCTAGGGGTACTGTGGTCATGAGTAGTGTCGCTACTGCAGCAGAGGTGGTGTGCAGGCAGTGGCACTGACTTGAGCATGGTGTCGGAGGTGGAGAGGCTGGGCGCGGCGAGGCGCGCGGCGTGCGGCGGCAGCGCGAGCAGGCGGCGCGTGAGGCGCGCCAGGGCCGACGCCTTCTCGCGGAACCCCGCCGACGACATGCGCCAGCCGTGCACGCGCAGCGCCTCCGACACCGCCCACAGCAGCTTCTGCAAACACCACGCTACTGTTACAACTGCTCCTAGGTATAAGTACTTCATACTAATATTATAAATGCGAATGTTTGAATATTCGTTAGAAGTAAATGTGGGAACCGCTAAATAGATAGAAATGGACCACGTGCTGGATGAACATATAGGTATATTATCTCAATAATTAATTAAATATTTAAATTTTCAATGATATTTTAAATAGATGGGACTAGAAACCGTTATAATAATTTAGAGTTTTATTTGTTACAGACAAAGCTTTTCAAACAAGCGAAGACGTAAGCAACGCCTAGTTAATTATAATGGCGAAATAAAAAAGATAAAATAGTACCATTAATATATAACTTTTTAAATGTTATCTAATAACGAAGTAAATTTTGTTAATTTGGAAAAGATTTATATCTAGGCGACTGTTAATTCATATATAATTATTTTTTTTTATTAATGCAAGGTCCATTCTCATCGAGAAAACTTTAAGAAAAACTCCAACATTCAATATCTCATCAATGTCTAAGCTATACGAATAATTCCTGATTCAACGCATTTTTTCCTAATTGTGGAATAAATATTAAAAGGTACGAGATTTAGAAAAACTGTTGATACAAAATACGCACCTTCTTATGTGTTTCATTCAGCTCCGTCGTGTTCCTAGCAGTGAACACCTCAGACGAGCGGCGGCTGAACCCTATCGAATGTGCGTTGCTGATCGTATCTCCTCCGAACGACAGACTCTTTGCTATCTTACTCCTGCTGCTCTCCGGCTGTTCATCCAAAGCGTCCAACTTGCGTTTCAAAAAGTGGTCGCTTTGAGTGCCGTCCAAACTTTTGGTTTCCTCCGTCCTAATAGGCGACCCGAATAAAGCCCGTCTGGACTTCATTGCTTGTACTGGCACCGAAGAACACGAAGACTGCGGTATCTTCTTATTTTCTGGACTTATGAAGAGAGCTCTTTTTAATGTTTCTCGGGTTGGTTGAGTTCTTGATAGCGTCTCGGAGTCCAGTAATAGTCGTCTCATAGCCTTCTTTTTACTGGAGCCGCCGCTGCGCGTTGTGGGTGTCTTTGCCGGAGTTTTCTTCCCCGGGGTTCTTCGTGGCGTTTTCTTCCCTGGAGTGCGTTTGTATCGCGGACTTTTCCTTTCGGCGGAATTTATCAGTTTTCTGTGCGGGAAGAAACTTGAAAACGTTTCGTTTGTTAGATTAATGTAAATAGTACAACATAAAAAAATTGGAATGGACTAGGGTAGGGCTACCATCATTAAACTACTTAAGTCAGACAGAAAGGTCGTGTAAATATGGATGAAAATAAGACTAAATCAGAAACACCAAAATGAATGCCAGTCTTAGAAACGTTTTTTTATGTTCTGTGATTATTAATGTATAGTTATCTATCATTTTAATAATATGCGGAATAACAATTCCTATTTTAAAACAAGAATGCATTGCGCAAGGTGAAATTAAACACGCCAACATTTCTGCAGTCGTAAAACTGCAATGTTGCATTTCTTTGCACACGATGATACACACTATGACGTTGATATTGAAACAGTCTGTAATGATGTAACGATAGATAGAAACTAGTAATATTTTCTATCAGTATTCGGTAGCCTCCAGAGAAAGATGATATCAGGCAAATAACTAAACTATAATTTCTGCAAAATATTTGAAAGATGTTGCACTCAGCCAACAAATTTAAAGATACTTGAACAAAGAGCTGATCGAAAGTGATGGCAGTTATTTACCAATCTCGTCTGCCTAATAACTGGATGTTTTTTTTACGTGCACGGCAGTGACCTACTGCACCTGATGGTTAGTGTAGCGGGTACCTACAATAGAATGTCGACTGACGAGAGATGATTACCCCTCAGCAGTCGACACAATTACGCTGGCCTGTTCACACGGAAATACACAGCTGATGCCGGAACGCAACACACGTGAGCCATTATGGCGGGTTTTGACACCTAGTGCACGGTGATCGATATCCGGGGGGAAATAAAATATATCCTACCACCCGCATATAATAGGCATAGAATGTGGCCAATTGGAGGAATATATACTGTTAGAACTATCGGTACATTACACTAGGATATACTTCCTATGTTTTACTATTTTTATTATTCCGTAACAGACACTATTTCCGGAAGTATATCATTCGTATTCAACGCGAGCTTGTGTTGACTATCGATGGCATGTATAATATAAGCTCATATTATATCGCGCGACTTGCAACTTAATGTTTTAAATTTAAAATGGAATATTCAGACTTATATGTATATGATAAATGATTACATCGAAATGAAACTATTTTATCGTGATTTTTTATATAATAATTCTTTCCCACTTTCGAAGGCTTTGCAGCCTACGTGAAAAAATGTAGTAAATAAATACTTACTTTTTATCAATCAAGACCATTTTGGGTGCCGAGGTCTGAGCCTTCTCGTTGATGGTGGCGGCGCTACAGAAGGCTTGCCGCCTGCGTGCCAAGTGCGAGAGCCGACGCCCGGGAGACTTCGCTTGGGCCATTCTGGGAAAAAATGACGAATTTCACTTTTCCGCCAGTTTCTGGTTATTATTAGATGAGTTATTATTAAAAAAAGCTTACTTTCGATTGAAATAAGATAGGTTTTTATTATACAGTAGAAACCGGTTATAACGACTCCGGTTATAGCGACACATCGGTTATTACCACTAAATGGAATGGACTTTTTAAATAAATGCATATAAAATGCGTATCGTTTATAACGACTATCGGATATAGCATCCAGATTCGGTGACCTCTTCGCTGTCGCTATAACCGATTTTCACTGTATATTTTTTAATACTTTGACAAGAAAAATAGCAACATTTGATCTCTAAAAAAATTCATGCTTAACAAAAAAAAAATATTTTTTGTATAAAAGCCACAATAGGATATAAAGACTTACTTCAAACGCAATGCTTTCCGTTTGCTAGCGCTGCTTGGAGACTGTAGACCGCCGGAGTGTATGTTCACACTCGTGTCAGTTTCGGCACCGACATATCTCTCACCGTATCTCAAAGCCAGTAGCTCGAATCTTTCAGAGTATTTGGTTACATTGTAACTGAAAAAGAATAAACATTATGGTTCTATATTACATTAATTATAGTAGGTTCTTTAATTGAAATAGTGAAATCTAGTCTAAGAAGAATCATAATTTTTGTGACGTGACGTAAATAAAAACTTATAAAATGAATCTATCCCGGACTATACAAAGTCTATTTTCTTTTGTTAATCACAGAGTTCAAGCTCAAAATTTATATTTGTTTTTCAATACGTAAATTCTTTTGAGTTGTACAAGTTGTCTGGTGTAAACATTAAACCAAGCACTACCCATATAAATTAACATACATACAACCACAAATATTTTGAATATCAATAATTGTTCTTGATATGTAGGTAAAGTTCAACTTATATTTCACCTACAAACTTTATCATATTATATATAAATAAAAATTAATGTATATTTGCCCTCTACGTATTCTGAAACCATTGATCAGATTGTTATGAAACTTTGGTAGGGAGGTTTGGGGACGCCTGTGAGGGTTCCTGGCCCCAAAATTCTATAGAAATTATTTTTTTTCATCTTGCATTACACTTTTTGCACTATGGTTTTGATATTATTTTGGTATAATAAATTTATCATACTTTACATATTATACATGTTTATTTCCATATACTCTATGTGGCGTTACAACACATGCCTGGTACAGATAGTTAAAAAAAAAAAATACTCACTATACATCATAATATCTGCACTTCAACACTTCTGGCCATGCTGTCTCCGCAGCTTCCATCTCAGTGCCCAATTTTATCTCTACACTTTTGTCACTTACATTCAAGTCACTACTAGTGTTCAATGTCAAGTTCTCTTCGTGCTTTACCATTATTTCGCTAGAAGAACCCTTTGAAGCTTCTATGTCACTAAGCATTTTGGGCAAAGCCAACTGCTCTGGTATTTCAACAAAGGATACCATCTTTTTTGGTGTGGTTGAGTTTACTTCTGGTGTGTTGACTTTTTCGCTGTCATTGAATAAGGGTAGATAACAGTAATATTTCTTTAGCATCTCTACGATATCAGTGCGAAGAATTGTGACAGATGGTGGTGGTAACACTCCTTGTAGGATTTCCTGACAAGATATAATTTGATAATATATAGATTATGTTACATAAACATTCGATAATTGCGATATAATGGCTTTTCGCCATTATTAGAAATAAAAGTTTGCACACGACGCATTTTAAGAGCCGAAGACGCGCGACGGATCAACTACAACAAGAAATAGGTGCACACACTGCGCATCATCGGCACACTTGTTTATAAGTACATCTCATTTTAAAATTCTACTAAACTGTCCTAAGCGCTAACTATGCAGTAAAGGTAAGAATAAAGCGTTCATAATAAGCTATCTGTAAACATGATAAATAAGGTTATTTTGCTTGGTCTATTTTGGCTATGAGATTGATTGTAACCAGCAAGATTTCTCACAGTAATTGACCATAGGATGCATTTATAGGTCAGAGCTTTTTAAACAAACACAGGTATTTGAATTTAAATAGTTAAAACTGGCATTATTATGTGTTTCCCCAGACAATCTCCAAAATGTTCTTTGTATATAGAATTTCTAGAACCAAACCATAAATTATTTAATAAATATTTAGAATACAGCACTACCGTATTCTTATTGACCTACATATTGGGTAATAATACCACTTAATTGACATAAAAAAAAAATGTTTGGTTCTGATTATTTATCTTAAAATGACCTATATTTCACATTAGTCATTATTTTAAGATGACACATATCGTCGGCTAAGAGTGCTGAGCTGCTAACTCCATAATAGACAGTTAGTAACAGGATAAAAAAAACTGAATTATTATTTTATTTCTTACAACATCTAAAGAATGAAGATCCCGTTGGTAGATATTTCTTTAAGTTTTATATATTTTCACAAAACAACTATTAACTATCAAATGGTTTAGAATTATTACAGAAAAATGGAGTTAGCCAGCTTTCGTTTTAGAAAATTAGATTTATATTGCTATTAAATTGGAGTTAGCATTTTATCACATTAAATAAATAATCTTAAATTTTAAGTAGAATGCGTTTATAAAATAAATATATTAAACACATGCATATTACTATTAGTACCTATTCAATAATTATGATTAGCAGTGAAATAAAACTTTCATAAAAGTCAAAAATTTGTTGATAACGTCTGCTTTATCACCTGCAAGTCGTTATAAGTATTCGACGATAAATATTGCACATCGACATTTGGATACACAAAACACTAAGAATCCCGTGTTTATTACGTGCTGTTAAAATATTTAGGTGTTGTTTTTGATTAGGGAAAATAAAAAAAAGAAAATGTTTTTAACACGATTACATAATTTGGTAAGTAACTCGTCATGTAGCGTACATATTAAACACTAATCATTATACATATAATTGCTAAAATAACATTTAAATGAAAACTTTTAATCATCTAAATTCTCAAAATTCTCATCATCATCAGCCTATATCTTTGTCCACTGATATACATAGGCCTTCCCAAATATGCGCCATTTTACCCTGTCTTCGGGCAGTCGCATCCAGTTCTTGTCAGCGACCTTTTGTAGATCGTCACTCCACCTTGCTTGAAGGCGTCCTACAAATACGTTTGCCGAGTCGTGGTCTCCACTTAAGAACTCGTTTACCCCATCAGTTATCGGTTCTTCGACAGATATGCCCTGCCCACTGCTACTTTAGTTTGCTAATCTTGTCTGCTATGTCGGTGACATTAGTTCTCTGACGGATGACTTCGTTATGAAGTTTATCCTTCAGAGAAACTCCAAGCATAGCACGTTCCATAGCTCGCTGAGCGACCCTGGACTGGTGGACCAGCCACTTTGAGCATTCACGTTTCGGCACCGTAGGTTATGACAGGTAGGACGCATTGGGTGAAAACCTTAATTTTCAGACATTGCGGTAGAAACCACGAGAAAACCCGACGTAGTTTACCAAATGTGGCCCAGCCCAGTTGGAATCTCCTTTTAACCTCCTTCTCAAAACTGTTTGTTCCTAATTGCAGAATCTGCCCATGGTAAAATTATTCGGAAACAACTTTAAGAAGGTGGTCATTGACAACGATAAAACGGTCCTTGATCATAACTTTTGTCTTATCAAGATTCATTGTTAGACTTATTCGCTGTGAGGCTGATGCTAGGCTGAACACAGCATCTGTTGCAGCTCTTCCAGTGTTTCTGCCATTATCACTATGTCGTCTGCGAATTGCAAGAGCAAGTAATCACCAGAGTTATGAACAAATCCTACACTACGCTTTTGAACAGTTTTGGAGATATGCCATCCCCCTGTCTCACGAATTAAATATCTTTGCTCTCAAAGAGTTCCATATCACTGTCACTATCGGCCATATTATTTACTAGTTTATCAGTGTAATCGTCTACGTCGTGTTAAATTCTTAGATGTTTATTCTCGTATTTGATTGCGTGATCGCAAACCTATTTCCATTCTTCAGCCCCGGTAATATTTACTTTTCAATGAATATTGTTTTTACTGTAATCTAATTCATATCCTCGTTTCTAGCGGCTACATAGCCTTTCAGTCGAGATCACATATTTTAATTTGGATTAAAATCCGGTTGATACCGTGGCAGTCACAACATAGTGTGCCCGTGTTCAGCAAGTAACTTGTCCACTGAAAATTCTGTTAACCGCTGTATTTCAGTACCGAATTCGTTTAATATATTTTTCAAAGTTCTCAGTAAATTTCCAGTGGCATTTGCCACTCGTTCTTGTTGCTTTTTACGATAATTATTTACATTTTAATCCTTATTTATTTTAATCTGTCGGCTTAGGTTACAAAATATATATAAATAATTATAGAAAATTCGAGTGACTGACTTCGTAAAGGATTCCCTCGTTTTTTATGGATGCCATCATACTTTTGAAAGTTGGGGTCTTTTATTTTGATTAAAATAAAGAGAACTATCACTGGCTACAGAAATACTTTCCCAAAGATTTCACCAACAATCAATCAATGTGCAATGTTTATCACTGGATATAGCGATATAAAATACCCAAAATTTGCTGATTTATTTGTAAATTTAATATTTATATATTTACATTGCAGTATGACTCGGCTACCTTTTACTATATTACTTGGCCACGCAAATTTTCTCTCTTAACCGTGGATACAAACTATATATAATTCATGATATAAATAACATAAGTATTACTTATGTTTTTTGAGTTAAAACATGTACACAAGTGTTATTAAAGCATAGAAAGGTATTGAATTGCAAAAAATAATTATGTCTAACTCCTATAACAAGACTTATTTCTAAGAAATAAAATGGGCTAACTCCCAATCCAAGCAAGAGGATGCCAAATTTTAAGCTTTTATGTATTAACACAATTCAAAAGACAAAATAAACATAGAAAAATTAAAAAGCAAGAATACGCAGTAAAATTGTAGTTCTTCTTCATATAGGAGTTATGGTGCCATGCCGCGGGAATTTGAGCTGCACATTTGCCCACAAAATGGCGCCAAATGAGGGAGTTAGCAAGTTTTACGCGAGTTAATTTCACATCCAAGGAGTTGTCAGATATTATTGAGGCTCAAAAAGTGACATTGTCGTGTGTGAGAGGCACTTGGTATGTTTTACGATTTTGTAGAGTTTTGCTCGCTCTATCTGATGGTATCAAAATCTCATTTTCGGTAAAAATGGAGTTAGCAGCTCAGCACTCTTAGCCGACGATATGAAACATTTATTTCTATTACTATGTAATACATGTGCCAAATGAGAAAAAGAATGATTAATAATTTAAGCACATAAATTGTGAAAAGCAAAAACATTATTTCTGATACACTCTAAAATTATACAAAAAAAAAATTGTTTTGTGATTTTGATATAATCTACCATAAAAATTATAAAGAAATAAAGTCATGTCCGTTGCATCTTGAACAAGTATAAATTAAATATTTTCTCCACTGTACATTAAAAACAACAAATAAATTAGCATGTTAAATTTGAAAATAATTTAAGCATAAATTCAGTTGAGATAATTTTCAGTTACAAGGACAATAAATAACAAAAATGATGCAATTTATTTAAAATCCATGATTACTGCATAGTAAATGGTGTTCAAATTCAAATTGATTTTTATTAATTTTACAATCTTACAGGAAAAACCTGTTAAATGAATTTAATTATATAACTATAGATTAAAATGCATTTGTCTTAAAGCAGTTTAGTACATGGATTTGACTCAAATATTAAATCAAGACTAATTAATAAAAAAATTGTAATACAAACCTCCATCTTTTTCACTTTCCTCTTGTCATAAGCTTCATAGTCTTTGAGGAAACTCCAAAAAGGTTCAGACTCAGGAGCCTGAACCTCCTCATCGTCTTCCTCATCAGAAAACATGTCAGGGGACCTCACTCCACTGTCAAAGGATCCTTCAAGTGAAGAGTAACTATGGTCAAAGTTCCACTTTGACGATCCCTCATCGTTAGCCGCGGCGAAATTCTTTTTACTACTAAATTCGTCATACTGAGAGTCACCTGTACTCTCTGAAGTCTGTTCTGTCCTACTATATGTATTTGTATCATTTGATATGTCGATAGTTTTCTGATCACATTTAATCTCCTCACTTTCGGAGCTGCTCGCCGATGTTTCTGCCGACTTGTCCTCCAACGCGACGAGTCGGTTACTGCAACTCAACGCAGTTATCGGATCTACGATAGGTTTCAACTTTTTCACGTGTTTTATGGTACCGTTAAAAGACAACTCGCTCGTGGGCAGCTTGAACACGCTCTCCGAGGGTCGCACGTCACGAAACAGGGGCACGCTGTCCACCGCGTTGTTACTGTTCTCCATAGTGGAGGTTATGAACACGGGCTGTGTACACGTCTCCGCTTTCGACTCCTCAGACGACACATGCACGTCGGTGTGGTTAGATTTGTCCTGCAAGAGGCTGCGGTCAATAGTCGTCGATGAATTTTCATGCGACGACAAGTTACACGGAGAATCTGTTTTAGCAACTAAATCTGTGTCCAAGTTAAAGTTTTTCTCAACAGTGTTGTCATATGTGGCTAAATGAATAAGATTGCATTCGGTCTCAGCTGTTTCGCAATGTTTATTTATTACGTCAACTGGAGCCACGGTCAAATCAATATTACCTCGGCTCACTGAGCTTTGTTGTGAATCGCTAGACGACGGTTCACAAGCTTCACGGTTGTTTGCACCATCTACGAGGTGGTCCACCACATTAAAGCTTCTCATGTAACGCTCATATAGTGAAAAATTATCACTCAGAGAATAACAATTCGTGTCTTCGAGGGATTCCATTAGAGCTACATTTTACAGTATGATTTATGATTTAAACACTGTCTTTGCATATACACAAATTTTTAGGGACTTGAATTTTCTAATTATAAATTTACTATTACACTAAAAGTCTTCCTATTGAACTACGACACAAAAAACGCGCGCGCGACGAACCATTGCGAATGTCGCCGCCATTTGTGACGGATCACTCCACGGACGCCATATTGCATGAAAGTTAAGTGCTTCATAGGGCAGCTTATACATCCGGAATATCATTTTTCAGATCTGAAGCCAGCGACGGAATTCAGATTTGAAAAATGAGCTGCTGTAGGTATCTTTCTAGTTGAACATTTTATTGAAAACTAAACCACTTTGGAAAAGCAAAATTTACGGTGCGAGCTACATTAAAATAAGGTAAAACCATTCTATAACGTTTGTTGTAATGATTATAAATATTTAATATCTGATAAGTCACGTAAAACTACGCTTTTTTATTTTTATACTATGTTTTTTTAGGTTGTAAATCATAATCTACATAATTAACGGTGATGTGCGTGCATTAGCTTATATAACTATTGTGACTATGTACAAGAAAGACTTGGAAAAAAATACAAAAGAAGTACTGAACAATTGATGACAAAAAAGAAAGCCCGGAGTTTCTTTCTGCCTTTCTTCTTCGGGTAGTCATCACTTAGGTAGCTAGTGAAAGGCTGGTAGGTTAGCTAGGTTAGGGCTCATGTCGTCGCCGGTGAGGATCGCGACGCGTTACCCTTCTATTTCCCCCTACTTGCCAGCCCGAGCTGGTTACTTCGGTTTGTACCTAGTCTTTTGTATAAACTTTATCCCTAATTTAAAATCACCATAGTTATATAAGTGATTTTAATAGTTGTTTAGAAATAATAATTATTCTTATTCTTTGTTTTGACGTATCATAAGTGCAACTTTGTTCGCCTACGTGATAAATAAAGTATTTTATTTTATTTTTATTTTATAATATCATAATCTCAAATCATTGTTATAAGGAGATATGCAGTATATTATTGAATTTGCTCTGTGTAAAATCAAATGTAAAAATATCGAAAAGAATTATAATTAAATTCCTAAAAAGTACTAATACTAAACTATAGTACTAAAAAAACGCAACATTACTAGTACATGCACCAAAGAGAATTATAATATATATGCTAATACATGCTCGGTACAAAAATAAAACACTGCGGTGCATTGGATGCATTCGTTAGTGTTACGGGTGTTATCTTTCCTTGATCTCAGTCAAAATGCAAAATTATATGGGATCCGGAGTACCTAGGATTTAAATGTGGATTATGTTTCTGAATTTCCGGATACATAAGTCTGAAGTTCCGTCTGTCAATTCCACATGTGACAATTGACAGTTATTGACATATGCCTTGCGATTGGCCTTGCGTCAAAATAAATTGAATCTTGTATCGTGATTTTGACTAAAGTTTTCCATCTAGCGTCTGGCGGTCTATTGCCGGCATAGCTTAAAGTTTGCTCTTAATAATTATATTTGTACATGGAATCTTTTGTAGATCATATTTGTAATAATCACTTAAGTGCCACAGTAGAAAATTAAAGAGAATAGTTGCACGAAGGTAAGTATATACAAATCTAACGTAAGTACCTACAAAAGCAATGTGTCTATTGATAAGTTGAAAAGAGCAATTGTTATCAACCCGTTTACCACTAATCGAAAAGATATTTTTAATAAAACAATAAAACAGTATAATTATTTATGTGTAATGTAAACAGATAAAGAGTAAAGATATCATTATGTTGTTTTAATGAAAGTAATACATAAGTGATATCCATTCGCGCAAACCGGCTTACGAGGCTTATAATACCGCCAACTCTATTCATAGTTCATTAGCAGAAACCTAAAAAATAATTTTATTGTAATTATTTTTTTTAGAAATACAGTCTATTAAAAGTAGCTAGCTAGTAATTAAATATATAATATGAAAACCAATTTGCTACTTTATATATTTGTTTATAAAACGATACTGAAATGTAACCATAAATGTAATTATTTCAGTGTTATTTAAAAAAAATGCAGTTAGCTAATGTGATTACAGTAATCTGTTTAAAATAGTATTAAATACTAATGCACAAAGTTATGTGGACATAGCAAGTGCCACCTAACCCAGTTCATTTACTGTTCTCATTTTAAAATCAATTACTATGTATTTAAAGAACAAAATGAAATGTATTTTAATGAAGTACTGTCATTGAAGTTTATAGTGTTTTAATCAGTATCTCAAATACATAACACATTTATATAAATACATAATTTGTACTGATACATTATTACAATATTTTTTTTCTATAAAGAGAAAAACATCACAGTTGATAAAATTATTAAAAAAAAAATAACATTCATTATTTGTAATAACACAATATGATTTTAAAAACTTAATAAAACAAAAGTCAGCATTATGTCATATTTAATTTTAAATTAATCACAAAATTTCTGCAAATCTATTCAAAGTATATAATGATGGTTAAAAGGCTAAATGACTTAGGCAAATTTTATTTTCGAAAAAGTTTAACTATTTTAAAAAACATAGAAAAAAGTGCTGATTTTAAATATCTATGGAACTTAGTGTTCAATCGCAATAAAAACATTTAATTTCCAGTTTATTGCCACCCTTACTGCTAATTAAGTACAAACCAATTATAAATACACTCAATAATATCTATTGTAAATAGTAATAATGATACAGACCATATTACATAGAATCCTAATATATTCAAATTGAGAACATTAGTCCGAGACAAAAGTCCTCAATTGGAAGTTATTTACAGCTAAGTCAAAACATAAACACAATTAATCTTTATTAGACAACACTAATTAGTAGGAATACCTTATACTTATTTAGTAATTAGATAGTGGATATTTGTCTTACTAGCTCCACAGTATCTGCATATGATTGCACTGACCTATGGCCTATGCCGCTGTTTGTTATCACGGTTATAAAGAAGTCAACATGTATTCACTTGGGAACCTGCAGTCGTTACCGCTGTACTAAACTCGGTAGATAGCGTTTGCCTATTTGTAGTTTCATTCGGTGCATGCAATTTGTGAATGATAGTTCAGTGGTTAATCTACTTTTGACATTAAACTTGTGAAGGTAATTATAATGGCTTCTTTGTGTGTATTGGATAGTGAATAAATAGTTATTTATTTAAGTGTACTCTATATATAGAATCTGCACCCACTAATTGAGATAAAGTGTAATATATCATCCTTTTATTGCATTTCCATATTTGAAATTTCTTTACCTATCTTGTTAATGTATGTGGATGTGGGAATTACTGTTTTGATATAGTGAGGCTTTGTTGATTCTTACTTTGTGCTTAATTTTTTTTTAAACTAGTGCAAATGTTAAGTCGTAATATATAAATAACGACTTTATAACTTTGACGGATATCTGTTTCGTAAAAAGTGATCATAAAAAAGTGTGAAATACAAACTTTTCTCTCGTAAATTAATATGAACACAACTGTCTATTCTGTGATAACTTTTGTCTACGTGTTCCCCCGCTCGTTTGGTGTACATTGAAGACCTTAGTGTGTCAAATTCCGAAGTACGCATTTTTTATGATAACACGCAAGTTCACGCATCGTACCGTGGCCCGTGGCTCAATACGTAACAGTGTTGTAATATACGACTTACGGGTAAAGTAAACAAGTTGGACTACTCGAACATTTTCATTTTATAATGAGCAACTGAAAAGAAATAATCTATGCCATTTTCTACATTTTTTTTTATATAAAACCAAGTATATTTCCCTATAAAAAGGGGCGTTGTTAAGTAAATTTATTAATTTATTTTCGCCAAGCTATCTAATTACAAATTTAACTCGCGCCTACGGTATTGTAAAGACTTTTCTCGGACAAAATAACCTGTAGCATTTCTATAGGAGAAAGATATATCAGAATTGGTGCAGTAGTTTCACTCTCCTAACAAAGTTTATGTCCGTCTTAGCCAATGGTAGTGGCATAAGCCATAACTCTATGGAAAATGTATCACGATAACCAGGTCATATCTGATAGATAACTCAATGGGCCTAAATAGTTGCATATCGATTCGGTTGGACGTTGGCCGGCGGCCGGCGCGCCGCAACGTGTCGGGTCTACGCTGTCACGTGATCCGTGTTTGCTACATGATTGATTTACCGGGTTAATTTAGAGGAAAATAGTCATTATGCTAATTGGCGTAAAATCTATGTTGATGCATAATATGAAATGATTCATAGTTCGAAATATGAAATGCTGCGTAAAAAAGGCGCGAATATCTGTACCGACACGAGCTATTTTTATATACCTACTAATACTAATCTGGCTTTTAATCCTTTCGCCGGTAATGCTAATTACACGGCTATATTAGGTTTTGCCTTTTCTAACGTTACTATAGACTTAATAAAACTTTCGCAATCAATTCTCATAACAAACTATTTTCCCATACAAAAAAGTTACGTCGTTAGCTGTATTACACAATATCAGTCTATGTAAGAATGTCAGTGCGAAATTTTGACAAATGGTTTGGCAAATATTATTCAATGTTGACGAAAGGGTTAAATCATAACGATTAAGTACCTGCTACCTGACCTTTAGGTTCAGTTCAATATAATTTTCATACAATACATATTATGTACATAAATATTTACATTCAAACCTGTTGCACGAGTATTGAAAAAATATAAAGCTACCAAAAAATCCTGAAACACCAATCACCAGTATTTAATACGCATTACCGTAAATAAAATCTAGTTTCATACTCATTAGTATGAATAATCGAATCATATTTTCAAAGCACGCTTTGCGGTGCGATGCGACAGGAAGCGCATACTAACTTGTCCATCTATTCCAGATTCCAGATATGGAGTTGGTGAGTCTAGCCGGAGAGCTGCTGCAAACTGCTGCAGAACACGCAGCAAGCTACCGGGCGGGACAAACTGCGCTGCGGTATTTGGACAAAACGCTGTGGGTGTTGGAAAATAGTGCGCGATGGGCGGTGCCGACGCCCTGTGAGTATTAAATACAAATAATAAATATAAAATTAAATAAACTGCTTAAATGTCGAGGTAGTGGTCTGGTTGCTACTGTTCAAGGACAACCTCTTGATGGACATATTACCATAAAACTAAACCCCAGGAAAAAACACTCTAAAAACAAAGTAAATTACCAATTAACCCTGTATTACCGTTACCTAACTCCTGTGTGCACTTTCATGCCATAAAATACTTTTTGTTAAAGTTTAAAAATGTTCAGATAAGTGTATGATGTGGAGGATTTGTTTAGAAATAAGTACGAAAAGTTAGTGCGAATAACCTTAATGTTTATAATATATCTATAAATTATGCCGCGAATATATAAGAGTAATGTAGCTTCCCATTAGTGAAGGAATATTCAAAATTGGTTCAATAATTCCAGAGATTAGCCTTTACTAACCTGCAAATTCTTCCTCTTTATAATATTAGTAAGTTCAGAGGGTCCTATGCCGTCTACGGGGGTATATCCGTCTTTTTGTAAATACCGTCGTTCTAATTTAAGGACAGGTTTGATAGCCGTATAGTAGTGGTGAAGCGTCCATATAACCCGATTCCCGCCGGCTTCCCTTTCGTAATTTATGTACAATATAATTATTATTAGAATCGATAAGCAGACCGCATTTAAGAATATTAGTACCTATATGTTGTGTCGGGTTCCCTTTTGGAACATTTAATCTTTCGCCACTGTTACACAAATGTTCGTGACTATTCTTCTGTACTCCTCTAGTATCCCAATAAATGGCTAGGTCCTAACAGTGGCATTTCATTCGATTCCTGCCGGCTTCCCTTTTGAAATTTATATCAAATCTAATTATATTTGAACGATTTGCACCTTCATGCATATTAGTAGTACATAGGTATTACTAGTATGCATGTTCAATATAGATGACAACATATAGATGTTGTGGTTCGCTTTCGGAAACTTTTACTTTTCGCCACTGGGCCATAGGGAATTACGTATTTATACTTTTTGAATATTGTCTTTCGTTTAATAGGCATAGGGTTATGGTTCACCGTGGTCCTGTGCCATAGCAATTTAAAAAAAATAAAAATATTTTATGTCTATAATTGCAGACAGCTTATGCCTGTAAACAGATTACAAAGTATAAGTTAAGGCCCTTGAGTAATGAGCCGTATGTCCTTGACCCAAAGTGTACGGCGAAGTTAACGACGGAGATTACAGTTTTCTCAATGCTAGCCAATTATTGTAATTATGGCTGGACAATTGACGTTTTGACGCATTACTGTCAAGTCAAAGTAAATTATCCTTTATCTATTTTTGTACAGGGTTGATTTTGTAATGGCGAAATAATTATAATTGCGTGTTTTTCGTAATAAATGTACGTAACGGAAATACTATTACAAAATTTTCCATCTTATTTTGTTTTTTTTCTGTTTGAATACATTTATTGTATGAAATAATATATAGAATGAATTTCAGACTCAGAGCTGATACTGAGAAGAAAACCCAGTATCACGGGATTCAAACTGCAGACCTCAGAGTTGTCGTGCACGCACGCGTGAAATAGAATATTGCCAATGAGGCATTCTTCTTGAATATTGAACATATAATAATATAATCCATCATTCAATTACAACCAGCGCAGTAAATGTAAACGATGCGGCATTTGTGGTAAAATTTGCTTAATTTTGAAAGTTTATAATCATAATAAAAATGAAACACCTATGATGTTATCTTTTCACCTCAAACACGGGTAAACATAAAATGAATCACAAATCTGTGTCATTGTAATTGATTCATGTTGGTAATCTCACTAAGATTGACACAGTAACGTTTTATTCAGAACAGGCTATAATATGCACGATAATTTAATGATTTCTTAAGTTTACGCGAATGTTAGACATTTAAATTAAACTATTTTACGAATTTTATCACGGTTTTAATATGAAATTATATATTAAAACCGCGATAAAATTTGTAAAATAGTTTAATTTAAATGCACGATAGTTTGTACTTCACTGCGTCCGTGGCGTAACAACAGCAGTGCAAAAGTCTCGGGTTCTATCTCCGTGTCGGGTAAATTGATATGAGGTTTTTCTACTCATTATCAGTTCGGAGTCTGGAGTTTGTGCCCGAAATGACGATAGGCTCACTCCCTATTCGTCTCGGGAAGGAATACTCAGGGCGCAAAATGAGTGACTACTAAAGCCTCTGCCTACGCCTTCGGGGAATAAAGTACGGTGTTTGTTTAAACGTATCTTTCGTAAATTATAGATGTGAAATTTTGTGACGATTTTTGGTCGTTTGGATGTTTGTTAGAAGTAAATGCAAACGACGGTGGACGGATTTGGATGAAATAGCACACCGATAGACCAAGTTCTAATATAGGGTAGTTTTTATCCTGTCAAAAGTCTTAGGTACCGGGAAAGAAAGAAAACACATAGTCTGAGATGTTTTTAAACATACTCCTTGAAGACTGTGATTTTTTTTTATAAATACGTGCGTGAATAAGTCACTCCGCTGTGCATGATAGTAAACGGAGTAAGGTCCAGAATGAGTGTTTACAAGAGATGATTATCCCCCGGCAGTCGACACAATTATGCCGGCCTGTGTGAACCGGATATACACAGGGTGATCCCGGAACACGACACACTTACGTGGGCCACTGTCGCGGGTGTAACACTTTGTATACAGTGATATGTACCACTGGTAATCAATTGGTAAGGTAATATGTTTTTAATTTGTTTTAGTGGACGAAAGGCCGCAACCAGAGCTAGTACGGCCTCTGCCGTGGATCTTCTTTCTTTCCCTGTTGGTCACACTGCGGCTCACCAGAGAGGCGATATCACTCATCAACTTGATCATGGGTAAACCGCCTCTCACGTCCGCGGATGTGGTAAGTACATTATTATGAAACTTCGCAAATTAGTGTAGAAAGTAAACTCAGTAAATAGAAAGAATTGAAGGTACAGTCATGGCGCCGTATTTCGTCTACGAGGGAATATCACCCTTATTGTAATTACGAGCGTTTTACTCGAAGAACGGCTTTGTAGGCCGTATAGATAAATAAGTGTTTTTATTGTTTTACTCTTTTACCTATACGGCTTTCGAAGCTGTCTTTCGATTAGAACACCGGTAATTACAGAAAGACGAATTAATACTCCAGTAAACGGGCCACTGAAAATATTCAAGCCGAACTGCTGGACCGATACTTAGAATTCTCGCATTAAAATGAAATTAATCAAAGAACGAACTAAATGGGTACATATATCTACTACTACTCTTCTAATGAGTATTGGGGCTTGGGAGTTATCAACACACTAAAAACTAGACTAGCTGAATAGTATTAGACTTTAGTATTTTTTTTTCTTGTCCGAATGTGATCCGATTTGCAGTGTCAGAATAAAAAAGATTTTTTCTCTGCTCCCTGTCCGCAGGTGATATTCATCCAAGGCAAGCGTCGGTACCTGCGCACGCTGAAGTACCTCGGCTGCCGGCAGATGCGCGCGCGCACCAGCGGCGGACACGTGCCAGAGCCGTGGTACCAACGCCTGCAGTCCCTGTTCGAGTTTACTATGTGTTTCCGGAATTCAAGGCAATACGGCAACAACAACACCACCAGTGTGAGCAACAATGATGAAGTTATGGTAAGATCAAAATTTGTTTCAAGTCATGTTGAGCCACCAATTTTCATTTATTTCTGGATTAAGGTTCGCAGGACCAAATGTTCCTAATCTCGAAAATCAGTTTAAACTTTAAATATAAATAGAAAATGTTTTATTTGTGTACTCTCTCTAACTTATTTATTTGTGTTGTGTGTATTTTATAAATATAATTTTGAATCTGTCACAATGGTATTTTATAATTTTAATCTGGTAACACTGACAGAATCAGTAAAAAAATGATTCCAGGTAGTGCAGCGCAGTAACGGCGACCGCGAGGAGGCGAGTGTTGCGCCCTCTGCAAGCGTGGAGTCCACAATGGAGCGACTCATCGAAAGGATGATGGTGGACTTAGATGCGGATTCTGACGAGGACTCCGGTTTCGCGGTACGTAATAAGCTCATATCTAAATAGTATACCCTGACCACGAAAATAAAAACCCTCATCAATTTGTGGTAAAATATGGAACAGTAATGTCTTGTACTGACAAAGTTCATTTTAAAACCAAAAAGCAAAAATGGCGTCCTTAAGCAGGTTTTTTATTTTCCTGATCAAGGTACAGAATTGTGGCGTTATTTTTTACAAACTGAATGCCACTCACAGCCAGACTATATTGAAAATTTTTAGTGATTCCCTGTGCTGATCTATTTCATAAAGAAATCAAAATGAACTAACCGTATTTTATAATTTTAGCTAACAGAGACGGGCGCAACGAGCGACAAATCAGGAAACACAATAAATTCGGAACAGGACGTAATAAATCAAAATGACGCTGCACACAACCCCGAACCAACACCAGAAACACAAATACCAACTGACAAAGATTCTAACGAAACCACATTTGCGCCCATTAAAAATGGCAGCTCCACTCCACATGAACCGAGTCCTGCGAAAGAAGAAAACAACGTAGAAACCAAACAAGAAATCTCACCTAAACAGGAATTGCTCAATTTCATACAAAACGAAATTTCACACAACGTCCAACGAACTCCGAAGAACACGAAAATTGGTAGGAAACTAAAGCTTTGGTCTGTTACAAAGAGATTTTTCAAACATAAATCCAAAAAAATGGTATGTTGTGTGCATAGATTGCCTCAAATAGATATCGCATAAAAATGGCACTAATAATAGAAAAGACCAATGACGGATGCGCTTTTTAGTGCGTGCTCGAAACAGCCAATCAGATTGCTTTATTTTACAATTGCGATTTGGGGAATTCGAAATTTAAAAAACATTATGCGGTATTTATTTGAGGTAATCTGTGGTTTTCCGCCATATTAACGTACGTTTAATTTTCAGCCAATGGACGAACGGTAAAGAGTGTGCCCAGCAAAAATAAAGGTATTAGAAACAATCTGCACATAAAGCAGTATTATAGTAATCATTTTATTGTATTGAGGCAATGCCACAGCATGAGTAATGTATGCATAATTTAGATTGGTGTTGGACAATTTGCCCTTTTATACATCTGTAAAACAGTGTCTTGTTATATTATTGGCTTGATGTACGCATGGACCTTTTAGTATGACAGAATGAATTGAAAATAAGTTACATGTAGCGAAAATCATGTAAATAAAAAATAAATAATTATATTTTATTGGTCACAGGAAGCTCCAACAAAAGGCGAGACACAGGCGCGCCCGTAGCGAGGGTCGCATCCGGCAACAGCTCTTTTTAAACAAAAAGGTATTTAAATATTTTAAACAAGACAGTATGAGAAGTTTTTTTTTCTCCTAACGGTATACAAGCTACTCCATGGTTAATGACTACATGGCCCGAAAAAGGGAATGTGGATAAGTTGGGGAAAAAGAGAGGGGGAAGGAGGTGGTTCCAAAATCAAAATACTTTCTATATTTGATTTCGTATAGATTCCCCTATATAACAGCATATGGTTCGATGAAGGTCTTCTGTGAAACCTGCGTCAACACTAGTTAAGAAATGAGACAGTAATTAATATATCTAATATTGCAATGTGCAGTAGGGGGCGCGTAGTGGGGATATGGCTCCATCTCTTTCTTTTACATGTAAATTCAAATGTTAATTAATGACGTCACGTGCGCGTATTCATCATTTTTCATATTGTTTTGACACTTACCCCCTTCTAACGAAATTCAAAGACATATCTTATTGATTTTACCAGATTTTTACCATTATTTTTGTGTTATAAATGTAATACGTAAATATTTAGTAAACGTAAATAAAGGAAGTATTCAATAGGGTATTTATCTATTTATCCTCCTCTCTAGGGTAAATACCCTGTTAATAGAAAGGAATAGAGGATACTCTACCACAAGTTGCGAAAGCCATGAACCAGAGAACTGAAAAAGGCTAATATAGATATATTTACAGTATTCCTTTTCTTTTCAGGTACCGAAATGCTATCCAGTAACAAGAAATGAATCGAATTTACGTACGACGCTCATATCATTGTCGTGTAACGCAAATAAACAATAAGCAATTACAATACGCAATAATATTTACAACACATTGTTCTTGGCTATGAAATAATTTATATAACGGCACGATATAGCTTTTATATTGCATTTTATCCTTGTAAAGCCTTGTTTACATGACGCGAATTATTCTCGTGACAATTTGCGGACAAATTCCGTGGCGATGAAGTAAGAAAAAAAATGAATGGAACAAGTCTCCATGACGCGAATTATTCTGATAACCATTTGCGGCAAGTCGCGTGGTGGTGAAGTAAGAAACAAAATGAATAGAGAAGGCTTCCGTGCCTTAAATGCATAATCTTTATATATGCTTTTTAATGTTATTAAGTTTCATAATTTATATGTCTTAGCCCATAGGTTAGCCCTAGGGATTTTCTGGATATGTCTTCTATCTTCCTTTTTTATTTTCTTTTTTATTACTTTCATTAATTCGCGCCATGTGGACAGGAACGAATTGAAAAAATGTTTTGCCGGCTAAATGATTACAGTTAAGACTGGTGTCCGTCGAATATCGTATATTTATTGTAAGTTTAAAACTAAGTGCTATTAACAATATTGTACTAAATATCTCAATAATATGATTAAATTACCAGTGTTAGGTCTTATGTTCCTAATTATTTATATACTAAAAT
The DNA here is from genome assembly GCF_014839805.1 of Manduca sexta. NCBI lineage: Eukaryota > Metazoa > Arthropoda > Insecta > Lepidoptera > Sphingidae > Manduca > Manduca sexta. The sequence continues at coordinate 4,543,690 of NC_051130.1, forward strand.
ACTCGGTAAAAATATTTGTTTATTTTTTTTTAATTGTTATTTTTTTATAAAATGTTTGGAATGACCTTATGTAATTGCGGGACTTATTTATATTTATGGAATATAACTGTCCTTCCAAATTATTTAATATTTATGGACTTACCATGAAATTAAAAATGACACTGTAATAGGCTATTTGACAGTATGCAAATATGACATATTTGTTGCCATAGCGTTTAAAAGCAATATGCAATAATAAACTGGCACCTCGTGATTGTTAATGGTTTCGATTGGCGAAATTTGCAATGACGTCACACGTTGGTCAAACCTGCATTATATTGTGTTTACAGACGTGTGACGTCATGTCACTGAATCAACGCGACAACAATCGTTTTGATAGTTTATCCAGTGTATTTCGTAATTATTTTTTTTAAAATGAATACCTTTAAAAATTAACATTATTTTTGGGGACATAGACACGGCTAAATACTGTGAGATGATTTCCAGAAACTAGTCAAATAGCCTATTGTGTGTATAAATTTCCAAATTAAGAATAAAATATCCCTTTGATGATGTATATAACGGGAGCTGAGCAGTCATATTTACATAGTGATTAAAATTTGTTATTATCATAAGTTTAAGTATAATGAGCTGTTTTTAAATAGTTTTAAGAGGTTTAACATGCGTAAAATAAAGTCACAAATAATAGCTTTTGGATGCTAAATTGTTTGTAATTAAGTTAAATTGGCATTAAGATCTAAGACGTATTTTTACTAATTCGTAAAAGCTTCGTTTGCTGTAGCAAATATTTGTCATAAGTTTCTTTTTTCCTAAGTATATTCTGGTTGTATAAGACGTTCTTTCTCTAAGTTATTTGTATTTATTTACAAGCATTATTTCATTCGAAAAGTTCGCGAACATTGCCGCTTCTGTTCAATTCGCTGGCATTTCGAGATTTGTTGAAATTTTATTACGAAACGCGTGTACACCAATGAAATTGTTCCACGCTCTATTTCCCAAAGATTTGGCTGTGTACGGATCGAACAAAATAAAAGACTGAAATTATGCAAGCCTTTCCTATTTTAACCTTTAACCCTAAGAAATGATGTCCGACTTTAGGTCTATTTTACATACGTTTGATTTATGCGTTGCTAATATAATTTTATATAAATCGGTTGTTTCATTTATTTAAACTGAGAAAAAAAAATAAAAAAAAGTGTTTCCGCCCGGGATCGAACCGGGGACCTTGTGCGTGTGAAGCACACGTGATAACCGCTACACTACGGAAACTTGACAGTTGATGGCGAAATTGTATGTCTAGTTAAATATTATACTGGCCACTTATATTTTCTTATATATTGAAACAAGCCGAACAATCATAGCAACTGGCTTTACTGTTCCGTTCTGTCTATAAAATAACAATGCACGTGGTCTGTTAGTTACGACCAAAATAATCAAAAAAACACTCAATCGGCTCGGTCCAAGTGTCCGCATCCCAGTCTCGCGGCTACATCGCCCGCGGATAGTCGCGGACGCGCGTCACCGTATACAGTTATTGTCGGTGTTTAGTTGTGCCATAAATTATTTAAAAATCCGTCGATATTCTTAAAAACCAACACGATGGATCCCGAAGCATTTTTGGACCTGGCCAACCAGGTCATTAAGTTGAAAATGTACCCGTATTTCGACATAGCACATTCTCTATTATGCGCTCTTGCAGTCAGGGAAGATTTGGGAGCCGGTGAGTGTATTTATAATTTATTTTTAAATGACACCCGCCAAAAATGTCCACGGACGTCACACTTCCGCATCCTGTATTTAATAAATCACGGCGAAAGGTAATTTGTAGCTCGAAATGTGCTAAAATAAAGACACCTATTACAGTTTAAAAATAGATTGTTCCCTGCGGCACCATCAACCACTGTGGTAATAATACCTATTGCTATTGGAAATTAAAAATATCGCAATTCTATCGTCAAAAATTATTAAGCCCACTTATTTGATGCTATTTTCAGAAGTAAATGGTCTTTAGGTATTGTATTCTGCATTATGTAGATCGAAGATAAACGCTGCATTGTGACATATATGTATATAACTTATCACGTTATCTGTGTTATCACACACTGAACGACATGATAGGTGCTAATTATTTAGCTGAATTTCACAAATATTTTGTGTTTAATAAAAAATACCATTTTCGTGAGGTTATATTATTACAGCTGGATTTCATAATATAGAAACTGTTCGTGGTTGTTGATAAGATATTTCACCAAGCGTTTCTGCCATATTTGTATAGATGGCGCTGATCCTAAAAAGAGAATTACAATATTCATTCTAGAAAAGTTTTCAAGTGGTAGGCAATGGTAAAATTATCCTCTCCACGTATATAGAGATGGCATAAAAGAAGTATTCGAAAAAAATATACATTCGGGCTCGTCCGGGATTTGAACCCGGGACCTCTCGCACCCGAAGCGAGAATCATACCCCTAGACCAACGAGCCACATGAGCTCATGTTGAAATTTTAAATCACAATCCTTAATATAAATATTAAATACAAAAAATGAATTTAATATTTTTGAGGTATTTTTTTATAGCAGAAAATAATTACTGTTTTGTTACCTTTGCATTCATTAATTACAAGACGAAAAGTTGCTTCGTGAAGAGTGTAAATCAGTCTTATAACGTTTTCAGGCATTTGTAATTAATCATTAAACTGCTCGAATGTGCCTGTTGACGAACTGTATACAAGCAAGAAGCCACTATATTTTACGTGTTGGTACTTATTATATAGGTAGTGTAGGTACTTTTACTGAAAGTTAATTAGTTTAAAATTTTATCGAACACAGACCACATAAACACATGCCACTTACAGCTACGCTTCTAAGAAAATAAATATCGATGACAGTCAGGACAGAAAGTGACACCCACAAGTCACAATTAAATAACCACGTGGCTAGAACTTTTCGTGGAACATAGCGTCGAGCACTCGCAGAAAAGTTTCATTAGTTTCCTATCTTTTTGGGTAATCCTACTTAGTATTATTTATATTGCTATAGGTAGGCAAGGATATTAACATGCATAATCACCTACTTAGATAGGTATTTTTAGACTGACTGCGCTCCGCTCTTATGCCATTACAATAAGTGGTGGGTTATAAATTGCAGTTGAATTGCAAAATAAATCATTTTTAATAAGGAAATCCTACGGGCAGATGGTTGCGACTACTGACTTGGCGCTAAAAGGTTAGGATTGTGATAAGATTTAAATTTTGAAAATGGCGGCGACAATGTAACCGCCGTTTTCAAAAATCGAACCCGATCGCTTTTTTCGAGCTATCTCAAAAATGAGCCAATTAGAACCAGGTTTTTTGACATGCTTACAAATTAGTTATTTTGAATGGTTCATTCTCGAAATCGGATTGTAGATTGAGATTGGATCGTTTATTGAAAACGGCTGTAAGTCTCTATACACGAAACGTAGGTGCCATATTTATCAATAGGCCCTATAGGCCGCGGTCTAGGAAGCGAAGTTGTTGCAATAGGCGATTTGCATACAGGGCGATAAAAACTAAGTGGCAATACTTAGAAAAAATATAAATTCGGCACTGCGCAACGTAACGTCTTATTAAAATTTAGATAAATATAAAAATGATTTGATAGCCTCATAATAAATACAGTCATAGCAATTCCCTGACGTTATCATTTCTTGAATGCTGATTTCAGTTTTGTGGATAATAAGTGAGGTGGTAAAGGATATAAATTATGAACACGAATCATTGCTCGAGCGGCGATACATAGACAATTTAAAACTGCATCGCCAAAATCTATCGTTATAATGCATTTTTTATTGATATACTTACAATCAGAACATTAAGTTTCATTTATAGTGGACTAGCGATCCGCCCCGGCTTCGCACGGGTGCAATGCTGACTATAATGGATGTTATTATTATAGACTAGCTTCCGCTCGCAGCTTCGCCCGCGTGGATTTCGGACTTCAAAAATGGAGGAGGTGCTCAATTTGTCGGGATGTTTTTTTAAGTATGGTGGTATGCAGGTGGTCCGATTGTCCTGTCAGGGTCTGATGATGGGATCCTGGTGAAATCGAAGGAAGCTTATAGCATGATTCAGTATTCACGCGTGATGGCTTATTATTAGCGTATTTCATGTATTACTTTGGTGTTTCTATACCGATTTCTATGAATCTTTTTTAAGGAATATTTAATAATGTTAACTTTTTTAATTAGGGATGACTGAGAGTGTTATAAATGTAAGAGTAGACAAATATAATGAGAAAGCTTCGAACTGCTAAGCTATCGGGAGTTACACGTGTTATTGTGAGTCAACCATAAAAGATAGACATATGCTGTCGTGGGATATTTTTTACATAATTTTAAGGAGAACATTTCCGTCATACATGATTTCTACGTAGCTTTAACCATTAAGGTTGCACACGCGACGGAAGCTTAAAAAATTGAGTAACTTCTCCCGTTTTCCCAACATTTCCCTTCACTGCTCTGCTCCTATTAATTGTAGCGTGATGAAAAGTATACTATAACCAGCACAGGAGTATGACAAATAATTGTACCAAGTTTCGTTAAATTCCGTCGAGTAGTTTTTGTTTCTATAACGGTTATACAGACAGACAGACAGACAGACAGACAGACAGACAGACAGACAGAAAGGCAGACAGACAGACAGACAAAAATTTTACTAATTGCATTTTTGGCATCAGTATCGATCCCTAATCACCCCCTGATAGTTATTTTGGAAATATATTTCATGTACAGAATTGACCTCTACAGATTTATTATAAGTATAGAAGATAGATAGAAGATATGTATAGATATAAACCTTCCTCTTGAATCACTCTATCTATTAAAAAATACCGCATCAAAATCCTCTGCGTAGTTTTAAAGATTTAAGCACACATAGGGACAGAGAAAGCGACTTATACTATGTATAAGTTTATAAGACTGTTTTATACTATGTAGTGATACCTACAGACGAGACGTGTATCTGGATTTTAACAACGCTGAGAACACTGATCTAAATGACTAGCATTCATAAAAGACCTCTACCGCCAGATTGGATCTTTATTGACGTCATACCAAAATGTTTTCTCAAAATAGTTTCAATTGACCCCAATCTGTTTTATACACTGCTTTTATTGCAATTATCGTTCTAAGGCAGTTGAGTCTCTTATGAACGGTAATTTCACAAGATTTATGTATTAACAGGCGCTCAAGCTTTCTCCCGCAAGCACCCTCTGTCGTGCTGGCTGTCCACGATGCTGGTGATCTTCGCGGGCGGCATGGTGGTCAACGGCCTGCTGGGAGAGCCGATACTGGCGCCGCTCAAGAACACGCCGCAACTCGTCATCGGAACTGTTACCTGGTAATGGATCCATGTATCATGAAGATTCTGACAACTTAGTTTAATAATAGCAGCCCTGTATTATTTACTGTCCCATTGATGGGCACAGGCTTCCCCTACTACTGAGACGGATTAGGCCTTAGTCCACCACGCTGGCCTAGTGCGGATTGGTAGATTTCACATAAACTCAAAATTCTTATAGAGAACTTTTCACGTATGCAGATGTTTTCGTTCATCGTTAAAGCAAGCGATAATTCACGAAGAATACTCACATCATTTTAGATAAGTCAAAGGTGTGTGCTCTTGGGTTCCGAACCTGCAGACATTCGTCTCTTCAGTCCGTTTCACAACCACCTGGGCTATGGCCGTTTAGTTTAATAATTTAAATTTAATTGCATAACGTAGAGTTACCTGCTATGACTAAACGCACGGAACCTTCAAATTTCTTATTTACACACAAGTCCAATCCTTCCGAAAGTTCTAATAGTACCTATCGTGGATATGAGGAACTGAGGAACTTTATGTCTTCAGTATCGCGTCAATACAATAAATGTATCACGGTGCAAGGGTCCAATCCGCAGTTTCTTCATGGGTGGAATTGTTTATGCATAAACATAAAACAGCATAGGGTGACGGCTCGGTACGTTGTAAAATTGGCACAGGATATTTTTCGCTTTGAAATTTCATCATAGCTTTGTTTACATTTCGTTCAGAGTTCAATGGCCCAGAGTGTATTGATAGCAGAAATAGTGTATGCTTAACTCCTCGTACATTTTGCTACGGATACGGCGAATTACGATATTAAATGTAAACTAAAAGACCAATGTTCGATACCTCGACAATTTTAAAGAAAGAAAGATATATTTATTGCTGACATTAAAACAGAAAACAAAAAGGGAACGGTTATATAATAAGTATTTATGTTTTCTTAAGATTACTTACAATAAAAAAAAAATACCAGCAACGGCACCTCTCATTCAGTTGTATGCAGCTGTACCACGTTAGTACTGCAGCGCTGATTTCCGATGAGAGGCCCAAGCGGCGTGCGGACGCAGTCTGTTTATACATATAATAATTCGTGACAACTTTTTATTATTAAGACTAAAATGAATAATTACTAGAAAAATGGGATGCGTAGATTGATTAATAACATAAACAATATACTAATATATTTTAACTTTACATAGATGCTATTAGATTTATCGTAACTATAATATTTGTACAGGTACATAGTATTCTACACACCATTCGACGTGGGGTATAAGGTAGCGAAGTTTCTACCAGTCAAAGTTGTCGCATCTGCCATGAAAGAGATCTATCGCGCCAAGAAAGTGTACGACGGAGTCAGCCACGCCGCCAAGCTCTATCCTAACGCTTACGTTATTATGATCATTGTTGGTAAGTTATCTTGTTTTTTACTAGCCTATTAAGTCGACAGATGGTCAAACGTATCCAAGGGGTCTTGAAGATGGTAGAATATCCTATACATCTTATATACATATTCGTTGGAAAATAAACCGTTAATTGTCTAATGTTTACGTTTATGCAAACAGGCATTCTCATGAAAAAAATTAGTACCTATTTTATGCAACTTGAATATAGGGAATGCCATAGTTCTGTACCAATGACTTTAGATAAGGTATTAAACGCACCGCTAGCGCTTACAAAATTTAAAAGAGGATTTAAGCAGTAGCAGCCTTAGTTAATGCGAAGCTCGAAGGTTTACGAGGGCTTTTTAACCAATTGCCGAAGAAGGGTCATGAATTTCCTTTATGCCCCCTGCAAGCGCGAGGCTCTCGGCGGGGGCCCCATTCGCCATTCCTTAAACCCTCCAACGTTTTAATATAAATCCTCCCATGACTTAAAAAAATATTTTCCGTTCCAGGTACCCTAAAGGGTAACGGTGCCGGATTCACCAAGTTGGTCGAGCGGCTGATCCGCGGCGCTTGGACTCCCACCGCCATGGAGACCATGCAGCCGAGCTTGTGAGTATAAAGAAAACTTAGCATTTATAATTATATCGAAGGTTGTGAAGCTAATTGAATAAACGTCACTTTATTTCGAAATATTGAAACTAGGTTCAAAAGTAACAGAAAAGCTTATTAGCCTTAGCCTTAGCCTTAAGCTAATTAGCCTTTAAAGTCAATAGTATGAATTCGGAACCACGTTTCGTAGCTCCATTTTCCCCTAATAACTGAACACTCCTTTACAAGCTCGTAATCCCTATTTTTCACAAGTTAATTGAATTTATAATATGGAATAAAACATGAAGTGTTGAACGCCTTTGACGAGTTTAACCACAATATAATCCAAAACGTGAGGCAATAAAGGCGTTATCTCAACATTGAAGACATTTTACGAGAATTTCGTGCACACAAAGATTAATGATATCAAACGCACCTGCATTAATTTTTCTGGTAAAAATCTGGCGGTTGACGTATCTGGCAAAGTGCCATGTAATCGCAAGCGCCGAGACATTCAAAAATTTGTATTATGTCAGAGTTTGTGGAAATATTGATTGTTTTAAAAAATCTTTTCGACTCGGAACCGACATGTCCGGCAAAACGCCAAATATTTTTAGGTCTCAGATAACTATTGATGTGTTGTTGACTTCTTTGTATTGCCGTTAAGCAACTGAAAGACTAAACACATAATGCTTTTCTTAAAAATACAATTTAAAATATTTCAGGATGCCAAAATTCCGCTGACATTTCAGCTTACAAATAATTCTGCTAAAGCGATTGTTTCAGAATAACCATGACAAGTTTATAGCTGAAGCAGCAAACATTAATATATTTCATAAATATAGAGGCCGTCATAGGCTCAACAATTACAGAATATTCTACTTTATAATAGGTATATGGCATATTTCGTTTACAATTGCAAGCAGTAGTAGCAAATATTTATGTTCCTCATATAATACTTAGATTTGATAATGTTTACAAAATATATCTAAGTAATGTTCAGCAGTGGACATCCTGCGGCTGATGAAAATGAATGTCTAATCATATAACTATTTTTATTCATCTTTCCAGCTACACCAAGGCGTCCCTGGTCGCGTCCGTTATATTCGTGTTGGACAAGAAGACCGACCTCATCTCCGCGCCGCACGCTCTCGTCTACTTCGGCATTGTCATCTTCTTCGTGTACTTTAAGGTACATATTCCTTCAATATATTACCTGCCAGACGAGTTAAATAACAAGCTAGGTACTTTTGATGGTCCTGCGAGGGTTGCGGTTGCATGCACTTGCGCACCCTGCGACCTTCGATATTAAGGAGTGATAGTCGATAGGACGGTTTATACCAGCGAGTCCGGCAGAATTCCGTAAACAGATTATCCAGTGTTAAAAAAGCGTACTTTTGATGGTGTCGTTCCGTTCAAACAAACTCTGCAGCTTTATATATTAGTATATAGATTTGCGAGAATGAATGTATTAAAACTAACAAAAAGAAAGATACAATATTTCGTAAAAACTTTTTCGTTATATACATTTATTTAGACAAATATTCTGGAAACGTTATTGAATACGTAGTCATGTGTGTTGACGGTCGCAATAATTATAAGTATCCGTGTATATTTTATTTTTAGATGTAACCAGATCAATAGAGATAATAGAATTACTAACGTACTGTACTCAGTAGATGCTTGAAAGCGTCAAATGTATTATTGTGTGAAACATATTCTGTTAGGTTGTTAAATATATTATAACAACTATCAATTATAATATAAGAAATAATATATATATATAGCGTCATGCCTTTTCCCTTTTTAGGAGTAAGGAGAGTTGTAAGACACCCACATTTCGACACCTATATTACGTTTCGTGTGATAGTGACTCCATTTATAGGCCACAGTTTTAGTTTCCAGTTTCATACTGAGTTGAAAACCCAAGACTTCAGCGTGATAGTCCTAGCGCACTTGTAATACAAACTACGCCAGCCAGGCAGCCCTTATGAATAAAATAATGCAGATAGAAAAAACCCTAATTATTAATAGTAGCTTGGATATCGCATTTTAGTATGCAAAGTGCAGGGGGACAAATTACTTATCAAATAGCGGAACCTCGTCCCCCTCACCTAATGTGAACCAAACCAAAATATTATAACCAATTCACATTCCAATTATACCACATATATTAAAATCCGTGATAAATAATGAAATTATATATAATTTCATAAACGAACTATGACTTTTAACCGACTTCAAATAAAGAAGAAGGTTTGCACTTCGACATGCATGTTGGTATGGTTGTTACCTCAGTTCTGGGTAATTTTCTTCTTATTTTATTCCACAGCTTTCTTCCATTTTGCTGGGTATCCATGACCCCTTCGTGCCGTTCGAGAATCTGTTCTGCGCATTGTTCCTCGGAGGCATTTGGGACTCGCTGGCCAAGCTCCTCGGCAAAGGACAGCCCAAGGAAGAGACGAAGGATGCCAAGAAAACTAATTAATGTTCATCACGTGTGAGTATAAGATTAATATAAGCAGATTTTGTAGTAAATAATAAAATAATAATTAATTTAAACCATAGAGAGTACTTAAAAAGAGTAGGGATAATATTCAGGATCACACTACCAATTTTGCATTCAAGTTCTATACTTTGGAAAATATAAAAATTAAGTCATGTACACTCTCACTCACGCCTTTAATACCCTAAGAGGTGCACCCACTTTCAGCCGTACAAAAAAATAACATCATCGATATATAGGTATATGTACTGCGTACTAGATCTGGCGTTCCGAACACTCATTGTGTTCAACTGAAGTGTACTGCAATCCGGTATTGGTTGCCATACAACTTATACTCTATAAAGCGCTATAGCACTGCACGTTTAAAGTTTGGTTAGACGACGGTTGATGGTATAGCGCTGAAGCGAACTTTAGTAACTCCAGATTTTGAACAGATAGTTTATATGGACGTACGTGTCTATAGAATATACGTCAATGGAATATGGATAACATATTTATATATGTATTATTTTTTTCTCCAGTTTGCGACATCTACGCCACGCGATCAACTGACACCGACAATATAAATGGCGACAGCACCTGCAAGGGGTATATAAAAAATAAAAAAAAAACACGAAAAAAATAGTAAAACCCTGAAATCCTTAAAAAAATGGCACAACGACCAAAGTTATCATTTTCATTAGTATTAAGATTGCCTAGTTGTAATGTTAATTAAGACGCATGTTATATGTTTGAGTAGTTCCTAAAATCCTGATTTGCCAAATATTTGTGATACATTATAATTAATGTGACATTTCTATGCCAAAACCCTTGGTTTGTACTTAAGAATGAGTATTAATTTCTTTTATAGTAATGATATGCTTATCAGCTGTGTTATGTGTGAAAAAAAAGAAAACCATCGAGCATTGTAATTACATTTTATTTTAGTTTTAAGATTTTATCGAAACGACTATCGACTATTTCCGACTTCCTTTTAAACAACGGGTTAGATAAATCTCTATTGAACATTTTTCTAACTTTCTGCAATATTATAGCAATAATTAGAATTAAGACATGATAGATTTCTTGTTAGCCAAATATTTAAATGACATGTTCATATAGATTTTATGATATACCTTATTTCAACGTTAGCATATATTTACACAACTTTGACAATGTTAATGAATACTATTATATTATATATAAAATTTATTGAAACGTCTGTCTGATTCGCATGGGTGCTAGCGATGAGGAACACACGTTTCGTGAAATTTGGATTTTAATTGTTCAACATCACATAATAATGTTATAATAATTTATTACTTGTCTTGCATAATATTTCCGCTTGAAACCACTGACCGAGTCGCACGGGTGCAAGCGACGAGGCTCACTGCGTTTCATAATTTTATTAATTCAATTGATTGGGTATGACAAAGGAAGGAATTAAATTGTTTTTATTTATTTGCTTATTTCATTTACAACAAAATCTACCTAGTGTCTTTAATACTGATAAGATATCACATTTTCTATGAATCCCCTTAGTTTGGTTCATGAAATTTAGGTATATTATGTTTCCGTATTGTCAACCAGTCTTAGTATCTCAGTATCTCACGAAATTTATGTGCATTCGGAGATTTGCCAGAGGTCCAATACTGTCAAATACAATCATCCTCTTCATAATCCCCATTCGCAATTCTTATGTTTATAAGCGGTAGAGATACATTAGGTGAGGTGACGGAACCGAGAACATATCTCAGTGCTACAAGATACCCCCGGGGCCGTCCCGTATGAACTTAAGGAGGCCACCGCGGGTTTTCGTTGGTAAGCAGATATAGGGCATATATAAGGTTAGGGACTAGGTCTAATGCTATACTCCCGAGTGTCGACAATGGGCCATGGGACCGGTGAAACCGACATAACTGTTCCACTTACCCTGCGAAAAAACGCTGAAGTGACACCGTTGCCGGCCTATATCATAAAAAATCAGCAGATATCCAATCAGCAGATATACAATGCACCTATTAAACGCTAAGCTCTTTGATGTCGTGAAACGCACTGTTATCTACTAACGACGCACAACGCACTGTTATCTACTAACGATAAAAACTACGTACTGTTAAATTACAGTTTAACTGACTTAATACGGGCGGCCACGTTAAACCGTTTAAAGCGATTAGCGAGATTGCCAAGAACTATACGAGAATACGCCCAAATATCTTTTCAAGAGCAAAGTATAATACGCATAATGTATAATTAAAATCCTTTTGGTGGTCATGGCAAGTGGTAAAGCTTGTGTTGATATGACACGTTTGTTTTTATTCTGCAAAAAAATACACGTTTTATGTATTTGTAGCTTCTGCACGCGACTCCGTTCGCGTTTAAGTCTTTTCCTAGAACAATATGAATTTAAGATTAATGCAGCTTTCTTTTTCTTAATAATATTTTTAAAATTAACATGCTTGTTCCGAACTTTTTTTTTGTATATTTTAAATGCCTTTAATAAAACCTCAACGAAAACGTGACATGGAACAGGTAAAAAATATAAACATTAATTCGTAATTGTATGATGCGCATAGGTACACGTCACAGACATGCATTTATAGACTGATAACTACGCTAAAAGAAATTAAATAAATAATTATAATCTTGAGCCGAGACGTTCCTTACATTAAATAAGAGTTTGGTACATAAGTGCAGTAAATATATTTTATATAAGTATACATTCATTTTTAAACCCGCAAGCACTTGGGCGATTGGGCAACGTATCAAATAGCGGACCCTGCTCGCCCCCATCCACCCAACTCGAAACATTACAGTGTCGCTACACCACATATTAATAAACACAATTCGAAACACTTACACTCAATATATAGAAACACTGTCAGTGGTGAGGGATTACGTATCAAATAGCGGAACCCCCTCACCATTGACAAACCCAATTCTAACAATGGATAGCGACACTGTATACCCCATTACTCGATAATAAAGACTTTCCCCTTTGTCGAATCATTAGTCAAGAAAAAAAACAAAGAAACCCGCAAGCGCTCTATAAAAGTAGAGCGCTATATCAAAGCGTTTCACAAAATCTCTTTGAGTAATTTTTTCCCATCTGTTTAATAGACATAGCTATTAATTCCCTCCAAATATCTTGTTGGATAGATGACATAAAATTTTCATCGGTCTCATGGTAAATATCATGGGTCATGAGCATTATTTTGTAGCAGACAAATAAAAGTATTCCATTTAGTAGTAACTACTGGACATACATAATAAGACATAACATCTCATATCTCAGGATGTCGAGCGCAGTTGAATACAAAACAATACTTTGTAATTCAAAGTATTAAAGGGTTTTTCTACTGTTTATGGGCGGTCGTATCGCTTACCATCAGGCGAACCGGAAGCTGATCTCGTCATTCAATGCAATAAAAAAAAATATATGCAAGTATATTAACAGAATGTATACTAGTATCCAATTTTTCTGTGGTAAGTGTAGTAGACATGTATACATGTATGGACCGGTATCATCTGAGTTGAACATCTATTCCGCCTGGCAAGGAATACAAGAATTTGTCAGCTAACCTTCAATAATGAAGAGACACTTGAAGAAGAAGTGTACTACAATCATAATATTCCATTTTTATAATTTTAAACTTTTGAAATTAGTACACTTGACTAATTTAGTTGTTCTATTAGCTAGCCTCAGCAAAACGTCACGCTAACGGAACGAAAACGGACGAAAAATTAGTCAGGGGATCGCCTTAATATCATACTAATACTTTACGTAACTCCATCCAAACTAGGAGGTACAATATATAGATAAGTACTAAGTATTACATAAACTGCGCAACTTTCGCCTGACAATGATGGATAATTTCAATAATTAGTTAACTACATACTCAACTCTTGATTACCCTTTGTGCATTTAAAAACAATAATAATGCAACCAATTATTCACTATGAAAATAATTACGTCACAATCAAAAATCTAATAATTAAATCCTGCCTAAACAAGCCTAATTAAGGTAAGTGTATAGATATGGGATATCGTAATGAAATAAATTTGTAAATATACGATTATCGCGATGAATAACCGACATTAAAAAGATGCGACATAATAATGAAATTAGCGCTGACCATATCTTAGATCTGATTCAAAGATATTGGGTAAGATTGGTAGCAGGTAAAATGTATGTATTTGGACTGGAAAAATATAATTCTTGCCAATTTTTTACTGCCAACTTGTATATACTTACTGGTCGGTCGCTCATACGCGAGAGTCTGCCTGGATAGTAACTATCATAATGTCTATTTCTGCCGCCAAGCAGCAGCGTGTAGTCACTGTTGTGTTCCCTTTTGAAGAACATTTTAGCCAGTGTGACTACTGCACATAATGAGACTTAACATCTCATGTCTCAGCATGGCGAGCGCAGTTGAAAACAATACTTTGTAATTCAAGGTGTTGGATGGTGTTTATACTGTTTATGGGCGGTCGTATCGCTCGCAATACGAACGGCAAGCTCGTCATGTCATTCAAAGCAATAAAAAATATATAAAATACCTATTATTGATTTGATTTTTAACTTATGGACGTGTAAATAATGCCCCTGTATAATGGTATACAATTTGGAAAAACTATCGGGTAGCAGACAGGTAAGTACGATTTAGAACTCTACAAATATTATAGGTTGATCATTCTTACCTAGGTATTCTTTCGCAGTAGTAAGTATCAACTAAACTGCATTATAGATTTTATTGGTAAGCATTATCATTTAAAAGAACGTCTTTCTTTTAATAATCCAACACGGTCTTCCCGTAAGTGACCTATAACCGCTTCCGGTGGGCACTGGAAGCTTTCATGGGGCGATGGATCAAAAACCATTTGGCGGTATACCAAATTTCATCTAAATCCGTTCAGTAATTGAACCATAAAAGGGTAACAAAGAACACACACTTTTCTATCTATAACAATTAGTAACGATCTATTTTATTACTTTATAAAAGGATAGGATTTGTTTGTCACAATAAGTATATTTAAAATAACCCAATTTTCTAAGGCGTTAAAGAGTAATTGATATTCAAAGTACACAATAGATGAAATAACATTTAGAAGCTATGGTCTAACATGTTTTATTTACATCCATTCACATGCAATTACAACATAGCCCTCAGCGTTTCGATAGAAGATAACTCAACCCATTTTCGTCTAATTCAATTTTAATATCACCAACGGTACTATTAGAGAAACATTAAACAATCATTAATACCGAATGAATCTAACGGCTCAATGTTGATAAGGAACGAAAAGTTTTCTATTGACACTTTGTGGGTTGAGAATGGTTGATGTGATTCAAAACGGATAAATTACCGTTGCCTTATCATATTTATATACTTTTAATATGAATGTATGCGATTAATGGTTAAATATTCGATAGCTTAAAACAGCTGATGAGCTCTGACTTAGCAATTCAGGAAAAACGGTCGTTTTCAACAAATAATTTTATTGGACAAATTATTCTTATTAGATATTTAAGTGTAATAGATAGTGTCTTGAAATAAACAATTCCCATCATACAATCAATGCTAGAAACGATAGCTGAGAAAATATACTTGAATGTAAAAGCATATATCCGGTGTAGAGAATAAATCAATCAAATTAAATTGTAAACATGTCAAAAAAAATGTTTGATTGGTCTATTTAGACGATGGATCGACAAAAGCGATCGGGCTCGATTATTGAACGGCGATTAGTAAGACAAGTAGATAAATTTAGAAAAGTATCGTCTTAGAAAAAAAATGCTCGTTAGCAGATATCTTATCATCCAAAGATGCTCTAATATGCTGGCGGTGTTATTGACTATTCCAACCACCGAAGTTGCTCTAATATACAATCTTTTCTCAATAGCAATATTTTCACAATATGCCTACTTAAATTTACATCGACATAATAATTTTGCTTCTTAAAACATCAAAACAAGTATAAAAGAACATAAGTTATTCTTAGGAATCGTTACTTATTTTAATGACTAAAATAATTAAGAGTTCAGAGATACTATTTCTAACGCTTCCGAAATTTGCCCAATAATTAACTAACCGCTTTAAAATTAATTAAGTTTTCTATTTTGAGAGAGATTAAGTAAAAAGAAATCTGTTCTAATTAATTTTATGTCAACAATAAAATAAGTAATTTATGCTCTTAGAAAAGCAATCATGTGATAGTCAATTAGATAGACCTTATTATCAATTCAACCAAATGCTTTAAACATAAGTAAGCTTTGACAGTGATGTGATACCTTTTTAATAAGAGCAGAAATCAAGTCATAGAAATATTATGCATCTACATCATGGCAATTCCACAAATGTATATTATATAACTTTAATTAAATATTTGTTTTTGTACAAATTGATAATTGTAACGTTAATACGTTACTCGTTAGTTAATTAATTATATTTTTTAATAACTAGTCTTTATATTATGTATGATAACTGGTGACTAGGTGCATTTGCACGGAACTTTATGCCACTGACTTGCTTATCGATTTGTAGTTCAAGTTGAGATAACTTACGGTATTTCAAAGTTAGCTGGCGCGTATACGTATCCTTATGCGGTCACTGCCGGTCGACGTATTTTACACCAAAGCGAATGTTACAAGCTAATATCGAATGTGATTTGTGTGTTGCGACTCTAAGTGAGCAGAATAAAGATTGTTTTCATTAATCAAACTGATACAATTATGTCTTTTGAAGAACAACGTTGGTATTAGTGATACTCTAGGAAATATCTACCAATATTTCCGCTAACACTTGTTTAGATACCTCACCTATTATATTGATGAGTTCGCCTGAATGAATTATCAACCCCAGAGATTTATTTACTTCACTTTGGCCACGTCAGAACTTTTAGTTCCTAAACTCTACATATAGAAACTTTAAAAGAAGTTCGTACTCTATTGTCAGTCGAATCTGCTTCTTATAAAACGCCAGCCTATATCGACATAAAATATATTCATTGTATGCATCATTGAGTTTGGTGTGATAGGCAGCGAACAGGTTGCAAACTACATTGATGACGTGCGCCCGGTGCGAGACATCAGGCGGCCGCGCGGCCCGCCACCGTGTCAGAAACGCGTGCGATCGGCCGAGATACGCCGCGTCGTTGCCTCAACGCCAAATTAAAAACAATATTACATTGTGTACAGCCAGTGACATTTACGTGAAGTTAATGGGAATAACAAACAATCGAGGTGAGTGTACTTGTCTTTCCGTTTGTGAAAGTGAACGGTAGTTGATCTTACAACAGTTATGTTTGATGAGTTTTATTAATTGCATGCCGGTATCCAAGACGTCTTCTGTATTAGTGACGCATGGAATAAATATTTTATTCTTACTTATAATTAATTAGTTAATAAATTCTTTTTTTATTCGAATCAGTTACGACTTTTAATAATTCAATCCAAATAAATCTTACCGGCCGCTATTAAATGAGGTGACCTTTTTGGATGAGTATAATTTATGGATTTGATTAGAGTTGATAGATTTATGACATAGATGAAATCAAAATTTAAATAAAAATTGCGATGAGAACGCAGACAGCTCTAGTAAATAAGTGATACTCTGTAGTAGGTACCCTCTGTCTGCAGATATTCAGATGTAATTTTATTTACTTAATGTAATGTTAAAGTAAATGTGATAAACCTACTTATAAATAAAAATTGCTTGCATCTAAATATATAAGAAATGATGAAAGATGAAAGTTCGCGTGCGGCCAATTAAAATAAGAAGTCCAAAAAAGAAGATACAGAGAGTATCTCGTTTAAAATTAAGTCAGAGTTAAGACTCCTTCTACGACCACGTTTTCCCCGGAAATTGTTTATAATTATTATTATGCATTATGTTTAATTATATTATGCGTCATAATTATTCGCAATAACCGCATTGTTATTATACCCGCGTCCCGCACTCATCCTAAGTAGGCTTTGTCTAATAATCTACATACCTGAAAACTGTAGATTTTTATATTTAAATATTTCCCCGTATTTTTTAAATTAATTATATTGAGAAAAAAAAAGATTTTTGTATTTGTTTTATAACAGACAAACTCAAAAACTAGTTAACTAATTTTGAAAATTATTTCACTAATACGAAGCTACATTACCCCGAGTGCTATAGGTTATATTTCACCGAGGAAAGAGCGTTATCGCGGGCGGAGTCGCGTGAAAAATCTAGAGAGAGATAAAACCACACGTAATGCTGTACGACACAATACAGCAATTTAAATATGAGGTCAGGTCTATGTGTGCTTTAAATGAAGTAAAAAATATAATGATCCAGATGACTTAACTGATAAGCAGTCTACACACAATAGAGACAAACTCATCATAATACTTACTAGTTTACGACCAATAAATCCAGACAGACTATGCGCCCACTTTTGAAGTTACTTGGTACATATGTTTAACACCTTTCTCCTATTTCTATCTTAACTAAATTCTAGTTTGCTGCATTGAAATTTCTCTACTTTATTTAAATTTCTCTTTTGCTGTACAAAGGGCGTGTAGATACGGCTAACCGTTGAAACAAAAGCCCATTGAAAATAAAAATCGTAAAAATACAAAGGCTTATCTTTATATGGAAATCTCAGATGATATCATGTCATGTTTTTTTATCATATTGGATTCCCAAGCCAGTAAGGTTGGCAAATACTCACCACTTTCGAATACGTTATATTAACTATGAACACATATCTAGGAAGAATAGGGATACAGGGGATTTGGTAGGCATCCAACAATCTCTCTAACTGTACGAAACGAAACGATACTGCTGCTATACATGTAACTTCGCTATGATAATAGACTATTTTACTAATAATTTTTCGTAAAATTTATCAAACATTTTCTTTATTAGAATCTAACATAGAAAGCACAATCTAAATCCGGTTAAAAATCGACAAATATAAGTCTTCGAAAACCGATGGAAGGGTTAGATGGTAAAAAACGAAAAAGTGACGCAAATATATTTTTGTGACGTCAATGGTGGTTACCCCAATGCGCAGTCGTTGTTGCATATTGCAATATTTGAAATATAAATTGTTGTTAAACCAATTTTATTGCTAATTTCACAAAACAGTATCTTTTTCTTATGATTTACGATTGCGTATAGAATAATTGTCAAAATCGAACATATAAAAAATACCCTAATGCCTCACACAGGTCGATCAGAATCGTGAATGCTGTAAACAAAATTTTCCTCAGTGTAATCAGAATCTGTATTTTAAACAGCCACAAAACCTTGTATGGCTGTAAAAGTCATGAATACATTATTTTAGAAAAAACTCCTGGATCAAAAGATAATCGAATATAATGCAAGAATCGATTATTAAAGCCCAATTTAAATGTACTGTAAAAGAATTAGAAAACCTTTGCCGACTTGTTTTAAAATTATTAATTCAAATTGTTTGTGAGATATCTATATGAAGTGCATCGTTGTGTGCGCAACAACCCAACGGATATTAAAAACACATGTGTCGTAAATTATTATTGCAGTGCTCTTCACAAAAGGACCGCCTGACGAGCTTCTTGTTCAAATTAAAAGATCGTTGACTTCACAAATAATATTCGGCTATGTAAATCTCAGTTTGTGAATTTTGAAAAAAACACGATGCGATATTTTTGGAGTTCTCACTAAGGACTAACCATCTTGGTCAAAGAAGTAAATTAAAAAACAAAAAACGCAGCCGGTAATTCAAATGATAAATTGAAATATCTGTTTGGAGATATTATAACAAAAATGTTTTGTATTAGGTGTCATTAGTGGCTTCGCCCACATAAGATTTTCCCGATACAAAGCGCTTAAACATTATTGTAGCGACCATTATGCTCTACGTACGATGAAAGCGCCGTGTATTTCAAAAAAATATATAACAGTAATTGTTTTTTCCTATGACAGCAAATTTCGGGGATAAAAAGCAGCCCATATAAAATTGAATGTTTACGTGTGTGTCGAATTTCATCCAAATCCATTCAGCTGTTTCTGAAGTTACTTCTAACAAACATCCAAACATTTTCATAATTATACGCATTTATATGAAGTTAGATGAGAAGTATAATTTTATTAAACTTGCAGAAAAGATAATACATTATAATCATTACATTATTTATAGTAAATTGTTACAGTATTAATATCTACAAGTATTATTGCATCGGCGAATTTATTATCAGTCAAATTAAAAAAAAAATACAAACATGCGAATCTTTAATTGCAAATTTCATGACCAAAAATAAAATATATAAATATCGTTAAAAACTGCAAGAAGATGGACGATTTTATTATCTACATCCAATTCTCATTGTAAAAATGCTCGCATCACGTAGCGGCATTTTTCCCACGGACGAAATTGTCAGCTTCGAATTAGTCATTGGGAATTAACTGTAACTAAACTTATGGCTGCACGCTCGGGGTGTTTGAACTCGATCCTCGAACAGGATGTGGAAAAAAGACGCGGGATGGCGGTTGGCGAGGTTTGCATATGCGCAGGAGTGGAATTTAACTTATAAACTTGTCCATAGACACTGAACCTGTATTTTATGCGTAAGGGTAAAAATTCCAAATAGTTAAGGCTTAATGTGATAAGAATATTAAAAAATAAAAGGTAATTTACAAGCCTGCATAATAAAGACGGTTAGACCGTTTTAAAATTACGTTTTTATACCCATATTTTTTATTTACTTGTTAACTTTGCTCATTTAGCGTCGATGACACCAAGCAACATAGTTTCCAATCATAGACAATAAATATTTTCTAACATTGACAATGAATCTCGGTAATTGCTGATAAACCGTGTATAATTCGCGTGGTGATGCGTGATTAAACATTCAAGGAAATACTCAAGGAAAAGTATATTCTTCAAGCACGATGATGTAGTTGTAAAGTTAAAGGATTTCCGATGCGATCACTTCATCACGTTTAGTTTTTTTGATCACGACCACTTATTATTTTTAAATGAATCAGTATTTTTCAATAACTGTAGGCATTAAATGATTATACATTATTATTTAAGTGATTGAATCATCAGTTAATTAAGTTATTCTATACCTGGAACATATTTTTTTATAACATAACATTAAAGTGTGATTTTTGTGGAAAATTTAAATAAAGTACCAAAGTATCAACGAGCCAAATATTTGTCGCATGTATACCCCAGACATAAACATTTAACTGCACAAAATTAAAACCAGATGTAAGAACGCTCAAAAATAATTAACATCCATAAACTTACAAATATAATATACAATATACAAATATATGTGTATATGAATCTATTTTATAAGAAAACTAACATACTTTGTCATCGTTTTATCACTACATAGTATAAAACAAAGTCGCTTTCTGTGTCCCCATGTGTGCTTAAATCTTTAAAACTACGCAACGGATTTTGATGCGGTTTTTTTTAATACATAGAGTGATTCAAGAGGAAGGTTTATATGTATAATAACATCCAATAAATAGTGGAGAAATATTGCACCCGTGCGAAGCCGGGGCGGGTCGGTAGTGTTATTATAAAATACCAATAATGCATGAAACCAGTTTCAATTAAGTATTTACAAAGTCCAATTTCACAAAGCACTCGACAATTTCTGACCATAAACTGTATTATAACCATCAATGCATAAGATGGCCGGTAATTTGCGGTTATAGTAAAAGGCTACTACAGAATTACGACGGCCTCTGAGGTTTGTCATAGCATTTATTGTGCAACCGCCTTGATGTTCGTTTAGCAAGATGGAACTAATTGTTACTTTGTACTTAGATATATTTTTCAAACATCAGCTTCAACGATAATGTCATTGCATGAATCATTTGTAATATTCGTATCAGAATCTAGTTCCGTTTGGTGAGATAAACTGTTTAAACATTTTTTTACTTATTTCTAGAATTTGCTCGCGGCTCCACCCGCGTTAAAGTATTTTAGGAATACATATTTTCTCAAGATAAAAAGTAGCCTATAGGTCTCAGGAGTAATGTAGTTAAGTATTAGTGAAAATTTTCAAAATCGATTTAGTCCCTAGTTCCTGGGTTGAGCACCTATAAACCTAATAACTTATCCTATTAAGAATATCAGTAAAGATAATATAAAGATGATGAAGTCGGTTAAAAGTACTCGTTAGGTACTTACTGCGATGTCTATAGTTTAATCCACCTTCATTACACTCCTTTTTAGTCAATTTCTTGATATTTAATTGGATAGACTGATTATTTATTACCAAAAAAATATTATCGTTCCTTATATTTTAATAAAACTTTCAGTTGATTACCACTAAAATTTTATTTAGCCAATGATTTTTCGAAGTGATAAAAAATAGTTTTAAAAAAGTGACGCTGATTTAAATTTAACAGTTCGGAATAAGATCCTGAAAACAAAAATATGCCTTGTTTTCTTATCGCAGTTTGATAACATTATCTGAAAAGATTTTGAACTCGCCTTCCTTCTGGAATAAGAATTAAACCATCAAAATGAGCATAGGCACAGAATATAACAAAATAAATAAAAAATTGTGTGTCTGTTCGTCCGTATCACATTGAAAGTGAAACTTGTACGAACGTTACCAATGTGTTAATTCTAATTTATTTCCTTGTTTTTGTTAAATCAAGTATTTATTATTAAATTTCGTGGCGGTTATTGAAAACAAAAATAAGGCAGAAGGATCCCTACCTCAATTACGTTTTAAGTGATTTATAGTGCACTTTATATCGACAGTTGAAAGGATAATCGAATTAAACGACATTTTTTATAAAAAGCGGCGATAGCCTAGTTGGGTGTGGAACGGACTGCCAAAACGAATGTCCGCAGGTTCAAATCCCAAGGGCAAACACCTCAGACTTTTCTAAAATCATGTGTGTATTCTTTGTGAATTTATCGTTCGCTTTAACGGTGAAGGAAAACATCGCGAGAAAACCTGCACATCTGAGAAGTTCTCTATAGGAATTTCGAAGGTGCGTGAAGTCTACCAATCCGCACTAGGCCAGCGTGGTGGACTAAGGCCTAATCCCTCAGTAGTAGAGGAGGCCCGTGCTCAGCAGTGGGCAAGTATATAATACAGGGCTGATATTATTATTATTATCACAAAAAAATATCGCTTAAGTCAATTAGCCTTTCAACAGTCAATATGTTAAATATTAAATTATTAATTGCAATTCAAAATCGCCTGTACGTTTATTAATCGATAATTAATTAAACAATAGAACTTATGATTCAAATATTTGCACATTAACAATGAGGATGTTGTGTGGTTTACTTAGTACGTGATCGAAATCAGGATAGCCATTTCAATGTCACCATTGAAAACTTAATGGTTTACTATTATGGCACCAGTGCAAAACACTAGCATATTAGGGCCCTGAAAGGCTGGTCACGACGTAGTACGGTAAAGGCTGGTCACGTGTACAACACGATATCGTATCGTGTCACGATTGACGATAATCGTATCGTGTCACGATTGACGATAATCGTATCGTGACTATTGACGATAATCGTATCGTGTCACGATTGACGATAATCGTATCGTGACACTATTGACGATAATCGTATCGTGTCACGATTGACGATAATCGTATCGTGACACTATTGACGATAATCGTATTGTGTCACGATTGACGATAATCGTATCGTGTCACGATTGACGATAATCGTATCGTGACTATTGACGATAATCGTATTGTGTCACGATTGACGATAAGCGTATCGTGACTATTGACGATAATCGTATCGTGACACTATTGACGATAATCGTATCATCTCACGATTGACGATGATCGTATCCGATATCATATGGAAAACTGTTTATAGCAGTAATTAACACTATAGTCAATTACTTAACAGCCCCGGATCTAAGGGGAGGCTAGCTGGGGCCCATGTCCCGGGCGGAGTATTCAGAGGGCGGCAAATTCAAACTTGGCAGACGAATACAAAACTCATCATTAATGCAACTTTGACTACAGAGACATACAGTACATTCAATACTAAAATTATTTCCCGCGGGGCGCAAAATGATGATGAAGATAACGAAGGTAAAATATAGGTGGGTGGCGGCGGCATTTTCCAGATTTTGCCCCGCCTCGAAAAAAATCAAGATCTGGGGCTGCTACTTGGCCACGACTAGGGGTCGCAAACCGGTATCCCGGATTTCGAGAATACCGGAATACCGGACCAAATTAAGAACTTCAAAATACCGGTATTGATTTTACAAAAACCGGTATATTCGGTATTTTCGGTATTTTATAAAAATAAAATTTAGTACAAAATGTGTGTATAATTATTAATTTCTCGAGTTTAAATCGTAAAAATTTAAGCTGCTTGCAATTTCATTCATTCGTATAGGCGTATATTCTATAAAGACCGAGCAAAATACATGGCTTATGGCTATATTGCTACTTTTGTTTTGTTCTAAGCATAGCGGTGTTAACTGGTAATTGTTATTTTTATTAGAATTTATTAGAAATATTCTTTGTTATTTAAAGTCTATCCTCATTATTCATAGACGTTATTTATCTAAGGACGGAGCATTGCTGTGATAACAAGTCAGTTTCTCAGTGCTGACGGCATGGTAGCCTCCGCAGTGCGTAGACGTACGGCCGTTGTAATTGGCTAATATTGTGATACAACTTGAATCTAGTTGGCTGTCAGATTAACGAAGCTGAATAAACAGCAAGCTGTCAGATAAACAAAGCTGAGAAACATAACAGGGGAAATAGATGTAAAATACAACCTGTTTAAAAGCCTTGAGCTGCCTACAATAATGGCCTGGTATTTCATGGCAATTTCGCGGGGTTTACCGAAAGGCCGAAATTGTCGGACCAATTTTTGATATAAGTCAAGTCTTAGCCTATCTATAGCTGCGGACACACAATCAACTTGCTCCTGAGAATAAATTTGCAAGTCATCAGCATACACATGGTACGCAGATTGAAGATTTTGTGTTAAGTGGTTTACGAAGATAGAGAACAATAATGGGGAGGTTATGCCGCCTTGAAGGACGCCATAGTCTATATCACGCCAGCTAGACGAAGAATCACCAACTGTTGGCGTCCCTGAAGATATGACGAGAACCAATTCAGTGCCTTGGGCGAGATCACAAGGTGCGAGAGGTTTGCAAGAAGAATGTCGTGACTGACTATATTGAAGGCGTTGGAGAAATCAACCAAAGCCAAAACAGTGACTTTGGAATCCTCCATGCCCGCCCTAATATCGCCAGTCACTTTGAGGAGTGCAGTAATAGTGCTATGGCCAGGCCTGAAGCCAGACTGGAGTGGGCACAGTAGGTTGTTTCGCTACACATGCTCACACAGTTGTTGTAAGCACAGGCCTCGAGCACTTTGGAGAGAAAAGGAAGAATGGGTATGGGACGGAAATGCTTAGCAAGTGATGGGTTAGGGATTTTAGGAAGAGGGATAGCAATAGCTCTCCGCCACAAAGACGGAAAGATACCAGTGCTGAGGGAGGCGTTAATGATATGGGACATGATTGGTAGATGTTGGTCCAGGATAGGGATTATCATGCGACGACTGATGTTGTCACAGCCAATGGCATTGGATTTAATGGACAGGATGACTTTTCTAATTTCACCCAACGGCACATAAGAAAAATGAAAAGTATTAATGCTAGGCCTGGATAGACCCGCTAAGAAATCCATGGTACGACGCCTAGTTTGGTGATCAATCATGGTAACAGTGGAGATCTATGTTTTTTAACTTTGCCAATACCCAGAGTTTCAAGGAATCTCCAGATACTAGCTGACGAAGAAGAAGAATTATTACTGAGAATCTGTCGGCATTTAGCATTAGGTACCATCTGGTTACACCGATTCCTTGCAGCCTTGAAAAGGCACCAGTTCACCTCCGAACGATCCCTTCTGTACTAGCGAAAAGCCCGATCCCTTCGTCTCATCGCCATCCTAACCCCATGTGTAATCCATGGTGCAGGAGGACGTTTTAATTTAATTTTCTTTAAAGGGGCATGGGTATCAAAGAGTGAAGTGACAGCGCGGTTAAAAATTGCGACTTTATCGTCAACAGAGGTGGCTGCCAATAGGTGATCCCAGTTAAAGTTAGCAGCGTCTCCTTTCAGCTTATCCGCATCAATGCGGCCAAAACTACGCAAGTGCAATATCTTAGAGGGGAACTTGGGAGGTTTTAGAGCGTAAGACATGTAGATGAGATCATGGTGAGAGAATCCAGGAGCGGGAAATTGACCGTGGGAGAAAACAGGCGAAGGAGCAGAGGTGAGGATAATGTCAAGCCAAGTGCCGTAATTATCCAAATTATGGTGGGTGGCTTGCAGTGGTAGGACATGCAACTGCATGTCCTAGCACTGCAAGATAGTAGCATAGCATATATAGCAGAGTCAAGGACAGTAAGGAGTTTGCGAGATCAGGAAAAGTTGTGGGCAAGGAGATCAGTATTTAAATCACCCATGATGATGTGATGAGCATATTTTGATCTTATAGATTCCAGAACTGTTTCCAGACTGGAGAAGTAATCAAGAGATGGGGGACAGTAAATAACACCCAATAAAGTTTTCACTCTCTTGACCCAAACCTCAAGAAACAGAAATTTCGCATAAGCGGAATAAGAAGCAGAGGAAGATATTACAGTTTTATATTTCAGGTCGCTACGTAAATATATAGCGACTTCGCCCCCTCTCCTGTCAACTCGATCATTTCTAATCAAATGTAACCAGGGAGGGGGTAAAGGGTAGAAGGAAGGTAAGGAAGGTTTGAGCCAGGTCTCAGAAATCAGAACGGCATAAACGTTGGCTTACGAAAATAATCTCTTTTCAATCAACCTTTAACTAACCACTGTCATTAAAATTTGACATTTAATTACAAACTTAAGTGTATATTTCCTATTTTTCTAATATTTCTTCAAATACCGGAAATACCGAAAATACCGGAATACCGGAATTTATTTTAGGTCAATACCGAAAATACCGGTTTTGAAAAATGGTCCGGTATTGCGACCCCTAGCCACGACCCGAAAATTCACATTTGTTATATAGTCCATTGAAATGTTACATTTTTTAGGCCTTACCTTGCGTTTTTTAGAGGACGCAATTTTATTTTTTTGAAGTGTAGGGGAGGTCAGTCTAAAGCTAAAACCAAGTTTGTGGGGTCGCCACCCTTGTCCCACGGCCGCCATCTTGAAAATAGGGGTTTTTTTTTTTTTTCTTTTTAATCTTTATTTAAGGAGCTTGGTCGTTATTTCACGACTATGTCGCTCCGTACGTCCACTAGGGGTTGAAATGGTTTTTGCGATGTATCTCTTAAACTATTTATCTGACAAAAAAAATGTATAAACATTTTTTGTTGCAAATTAAATTCTCTATAACTTTGGTCTAGTAACTTTTGTCGTAGAACTATAAATAAAAAAGTTATTAGCGAAAATGTTAAGAAATTCAATGTTAAGCAATGTCCATTGCAACGTCATCAGAACGTGTGTTTATAAGGTTCATAATACTTTTTGTACTCTCATTAATACCCAAATACCCAAGGGACCATTAGGGAACAAAAGAACATCTGCCTGCTATTATTATTATTATTTCTAACCTCTCTTATTGTAAGAATAGCTGATAATATTGTGTTGAAGTTGTCGTTCAACTTATATCTTTTAGTTGTGTTACATATTACTGTACGTACGGATGTATTTTATTCTGTTTTTAATTGTGAAGACGATTTCGAATGATTTTAGAGACGATTTTAACTTTAGTGAAAACTACTTTTTTATTAGCATTTTGACTTTTAAAAGTCTTTTAAAAGTCAAAATGCTAATAAAAACTTTACTACGACAACTTCAACACAATATTATCAGCTATTCTTACAATAAGAGAGGTTAGAAATAATAATAATAATAGCAGGCAGATGTTCTTTGTTCCCTAATGGTCCCTTGGGTATTTGGGTATTAATGAGAGTACAAAAAAGTATTATGAACCTTATAAACACACGTTCTGATGATGTTGCAATGGACATTGCTTAACATTGAATTTCTTAACATTTTCGCTTATAACTTTTTTATTTATAGTTCTACGACAAAAGTTACTAGACCAAAGTTGAAGAGAATTTAATTTGCAACAAAAAATGTTTATACATTTTTTTTGTCAGATAAATAGTTTAAAAGATACATCGTATAAACCATTTCAACCCCTATTTTCAAGATGGCGGCCGTGGGACAAGGGTGGCGACCCCACAAACTTGGTTTTAGCTTTAGACTGACCCCCCCTACACTTCAAAAAAATAAAATTGCGTCCTCTAAAAAACGCAACCCCAAATGTAACTTTTCAATGGAGTAATAAAAATTCTAATCACGCTGGCAAATGTTATCAAATGTTTGACAAAACTTCGCAGCGTTCTTAAAAGTTATTTATAACATAATTTGGGTATTGAATTTGGTTTTTCCCGGAAGGTTGTTGTCAGGTAGGGTACTCTGCGACGACCGACCGGAAAAACGAGACAAGACCTTTGCATAATGCAACTTAAAATAATAAATACTTAGGTATATTATCAAAATGACTCGAAAAATATGTTTCCTACCTGACCGAAGGAGGTTAATATAAAACGGCAGAAACGGAGTATGCTGTTAAGCGTTATGAACATATGCGAATCCTTGATAAGTCATATTTGCTTATTTAAATCTCACCAAAATTGACGTATTTTTATAGAATAATGCCGCGATTCAAGACTATCTTGGTCACCGGGGGCGCTGGATACATCGGCAGCCACTGCGTAGTCGACCTTCTAGACGCCGGACATGACGTCATAGCCATAGACAACTTCGCGAACTCCGTAGAGGATGAAGCCGGATCACCAGCTTTGAAGAGAGCCGAAGATATCACCGGGAAGAAGATCACATTCTACAAAGCTGACTTACTGGACAAACCCCAGATTAACGAAATATTTGATAAGGTATTTTATTATAAAAATTGTATTTTTATAAGGTCGTAGCTGTTTGGTTACATAATACAATACGACGGTGAGCAACACTTCCGTTAGATTGATTTGATCGCACGAATCTTCAATTAAGATGTACCAAAATTGGAGAAAAAACATCCGAGTCGTGCTACCTAAAACGCTAAAAGCCCGCACTAATCCGACAACATAAAAGAAAATATACCAATTACCAAATTATAATTTCTTGTTCGTAGCATCCCGTTGACTGCGTGATACATTTCGCAGCGTTGAAGGCCGTTGGAGAGTCGATGCAGCAACCGCTTCTCTACTACCAGAACAATCTCCTAGGAATGCTCAACTTACTGGAGGTAAGAACATGACTTATCCAATTTGATTTGTAGATGAAGTGATTCGACTAATATAAATGTGAAAGTATTTGAAGATGTTTGAACTTTGTTAACCGTTTGAATAATCTTTAAATCTTTGTTACCAAGCATGTATGAATTTATGGCACAGAGGTAGAATTTTAACTATTGTACTGATGTATCCGTTATCCTATCCGGAGGTTGATAGTAAATATCTTTTAATTAAGACACGATTTATCAAAACAGGATCCGTAAAAAATATGTTTCAAAAAGTAATTAGTTAAATTATCAACCATGCTATCAAATAAATGTGTTACTATCAAAGAGCTTTAAAAGTTAGAACTTGGTAAGGGATATGAAAGTTGTATACCGCCAAAAAGATCTAAATACGTGTCCTTTGATTTTTTTACGTCTTGTGACTATAACTGAAATTATATTAGTAATTACAAATCTCTTTAAAAACAAAAAACATTCTCTATCAAATATTCCGTATCTTTGTACTATCTTGATCTAAAACACGTTATTATTCGTAATTCAATTAACATTGTTAGCATTTTATCTTTCTTATGGTTGCGCTACTTTTACGCGGAATTGGAAATTTGCGATAAACATTAGATAAAATCGTCGGCGATAAAAATCACGTCCGATACCAGATTTGAAACTTGGTCATTTAATAGAAACGTACCCATCGATTTGTGTCAAGCATTTTGTTATTAAAACACTAATTTTATTTTTATTGTGTCTTATTTATTCAATAGATAAAATAATTATTATGCAAGTCGGATGATGCAATACTATAAAGATCGTATTCAATTTATAAATGTTTGATATTCAGTTTTGAATTTAGAACACTAAGAAAGCAGACCGTAAAGCCAACTACATAAGTACATCTACTCGTCTATAATATAAAAATGAATCGCTAAATGTGTTGGTAAGCGCATAACTCAAGAACGCCTGGACCAATTCGGCCAATTCTTTTTTTTTAATATTCGTCGAAGCTCAATGATGGTTTTTACGGCGAGAAAATATCTAATAATTGCCGGAAAAACCCTAAAAACAGTCCTTTTCTTTATCCCATACAAACGTTTTCTAACTAATACGTAGAGTCAATTTGAGCTTTATTGCTATTGTATAAAGTTCACTGTTGTCTAAGCAATGTAGGTGTGTTCCTAACATCAAAGCAGTGTGCGTTGGATCACAGAATATAATAATGTAATGTCGCGTTCTGAAACTTAACAAAAGTGATATCGCATTGTGACTAATAAAATAGATAGGAACAAAAAACTGTCATATTACAAATCTTTTTGACAGGACGAAGTCTGTCGGGTCCGCTAGGATATATAAATCACTTGATTCGGCTACTAACCAAGATGATGTAGTCAACTATCCACCGGAATTTTTAAACTCGCTGGATTTGTCAGGATTGCCACCTCACAATCTTCAATTAAAGATTGGATCGGTAGTTATAATGTTGCGAAATATCAACCAACCGCGTCTTTGCAACGGCTCACGGTTAGCAATAAAAAAATTTACTAAACAACGTGATAGAAGCAACTATACTGAAAGGAAAGTATAAAGGAGAAGATGTTCTCATACCGCGCATCCCAATGATTCCGACTGATGTGCCATTTGAATTTAAAAGACTACAGTTTCCAGTGCGGCTTGCTTTTGCTATGACCATAAACAAGTCCCAGGGGCAATCATTAAGTGTTTGAGGTATTAATCTGGAAAACCCATGTTTCTCCCATGGTCAATTGTATGTTGCCTGTTCCCTGTGTTGGAAAACCATCAGATTTATTTGTCTATGCGCCAGGGAATCAAACAAAAAATATTGTATATCATAAAGCACTACAATGAAAATAAAACTGATTTTTGTTAATAATCATGATGATTACCAATAAAGCGATTACTTACTTTTAAATGCTTATATCTGTTTTATTTAATAAGTATTTTTTATTCACAACGCCCTATCACCAGGGTGAAGGTTCTGTTTAGGAGAATTTTTGCCCCGACAGTAAAATAGATAGGAACAAAAAACTGTCATATTACAAATGTTTTTGACAGGACGAAGTCTGTCGGGTCCGCTAGTATATATATAAAAATGAATCCCTATTTCCCTTGGTCACGCCATCACGCGTGAACGGCTGGACCGATTTCACAATTTTTTTTTTGTTATATTTGTTATTATCAGGAGAAGGTTCTTATAAAATAAAAAATACAAAAAAATTGCGCGGAAAATTGGAAAATTTAAGAAAACTTAACGAAAATATTAATTTTATATAACTGTCAATTGTTTGAAATTACTGTCAGCGATTGACAGAATGCGCGCTGCAAGTTCATAGTTAAGACGGGACAACGTCTGTCGGGTCAACTAGTATAAAATAGAATTATACAGCCATAACAATGAAAAAAACACAATTTAATTTCCTAACCGACATCATTAACAAATATTTATAAATTTTTATTACAGATAATGCGCTCCCACAATTGCTACCAAATGGTATTTTCGTCCTCTTGCACAGTCTACGGGGAGCCGGACCACTTGCCTATAACAGAAACACATCCCACTGGAAACATCACCAACGTGTACGGCAGAACCAAGTACTTTATCGAAGAGATGTTGAAGGACCTTAGTGCTGCTGACAAGGTATAGTATAAATTTGATTTCCATCATAACTTATATGACATAACATCTGGTAGAATTATGAGCAATTTCTCCTTTATGTATGTTTGGGCAGCAAAAAATGTCTTGCCCCACACAATAGAAGATGTCTAGTCTATCGATTCCTGATGTATTTATTAGATACATCAGACTATGGTCCGGTCGAATAGTTTGAGGCATCAAACTATGGACTAGTCGAATATGAAAAATATGTTTACATCTAGGCCCTACTTTCAACACTTGATACATAGTAATATTAGATGTTATAGAGCGCAATAGTACATAGGTGATATTCATAAACGAATAAAAAAAATAATCTATAGACAGGTAAGGTCAGTCGGGGCAAGTGCGCCGACGGGGTAAGTGCACCTACCCTAAATAAATCGAAAACTATTGATGTTATACAATTACCGCAATCTTATATCGATGCTACTAACTGAAATACAGTTCCACTAAAAAACATAAATGGCTATGTTCATTTTAATACGATTTATTCGCCATTTTATTTTAAGTGTCATTTAGACCTGTAAACAGAGATGACCCCGTGAAAGATAACATCAAATATTTCAAGATATTTAACATATTTCTGTAAACCAGTAAGGTGAATACATAGTTTAAACCTTTTATTTTAACTTCCTGTCTGAATTTTATTTATATATACTAAATTAAAGGATTTTTAGCAATGCGAAAAAATGTACTTAAAAATTGTCGAGTAGGGCAAGTGCGCCACAATTAATAGTCGTATGGCGCACTTGCCCCTGATCCATATATAGCCAACCTTTTTGAGAATAAGTTTTACTAATATGAATTATTATTATAAAAATGTTATACTTAACAGCAGAAATTTATGTACTCAAGGTATTTTGTTTCGAGCCGACTTAAATAAAAGGGCGTATTAGTTAATTCGTTTTTACAAAAGAAAAACTGAAATACCTTGGTCTAGAGCAACTTTACGTGAATAGGTTCCAACTGTTCGATCAGGCACGTTATCTGGATATAATGCAGCTAAAACATATCAAATGTCATATGGCCAAATTCTAAGTAATTGAGTTATAACGCATTCGAAATTGTTAATTTCTACATTTTTGTATGTTATTTTAGTTTTTAGAAATAAAATGGATTTTATATTAGGGCTACCATTTTTTATTCCAACATATCCGCACACAAAACTCTAATATAGCAAAAATCTTATATAGCAAAAAAATCTAAAATGTTTTGAAGCCCTGATTTACATATATATGGCGCACTTACCCCGAATTTCATTTGACAGCCATAGTTTGTTATAATATTGAGTGATTAAAAATTATCCAAGAGCATTGCGAGTAAAACTTATTTCTCTATGGACTAAAATGAGTGTTTTCTTTATAATGTTTCATATTGGCGTTTTTACACAGGCGCACTTACCCCATTTCCGGAGGCAAGTGCGCCTACTACCATTTTTTACTTTGAGCAAAATATTATTAATTTATGGTCCAATTTCCTTGAATGGCTATAGGTTGTTATCACAAAATACCAAATATTCTTAAATTAATAAAATTATATTCTTAAGTCAGCACAAAAAGAAATTATTTTGCATTGAATCCAGCTATGAAAATTTTATGGCGCACTTCCCCCGACTCACCTTAGTTAAAAAAAAAATATTTCTCATCAAATAAAGTACCGGTTTGCGATGATCAGGTCAGCCTCCAAAAATTTATCGACGAAAAAGTAATACAGTAAGTCAAGTACCTACTATCACATGAATATAATAAAACCAGCCAGGTGCAAGTCGTATCCGTTTAATATACGTATACGTATACAATACGTTTCCTCTCTTATTTTTATTAAGGTGTCCGGCATGATACTATGTGGTAAATGGCGGATATATTAGATTTTAACTACTAGAAATAAAAAGTTTGCTTATGCAAAAGAAGCAAAAGCGTCTTTGATTGACAGCTGGTATATTATTACTGTTTAGTGTTTAATACTACTTACGACTGCCTTGGTGGTGTAGTTGTACTGCATGCGCGGTACGACAGCGCCCCGAGGTCTTGGGTCCGAATACCGGGTCGGGCCTAGTGATATTTGGGTTTTTCTGCTCAGTATCAGCCCGGAGTCTGGAATTTGTGCCCGATGTGGCGAAAAGCTCGCTCTCTATCACATCACGATACGGAACACACTTGGCGAAAAGTGGGTGCCTGGTTGCGACTCTGCATACCCCTTCGGGGATAAATGCAGGATGTTGTGTGTATGTGTTTAATACTACCTAAGTTCTATTGCATTAAAATATACTTTCTTTCTACTAATGGCCGTGAACTTGCTAATGCGAGGAGTCCGTCCATTTCCTAGTGTGTCACCGATCGCTACACAACCGGTTTGTTGGCCTACTAACTTGAATGTCAAGGTTCATAATTTCCGTAACGGTGATATGTAATACTATCTACTAGTGATATATGTTTCTATAGACTTGTATATTCTTAAATTTGGCATGTTTAATATAAAAACGTGATTTGAGAGGTGCGGCACATCATTAATAAATGTTTTACAAATTTTAGGACGCTATAGATTTTGTTAATAATTTTTGTTTTTTAATATCTAAAAATATGGAAATAATGTAAATTTCCATGAAACAAACCAACATATGTCTTCTACCAGATAGTATGTGATCATTGATGACGCACACCACTTGTCGACTAGACTTACAATAGAAAATATTGAGAGGCGATAGAGAGGATATTTTTGAGCCTCTGGAAATGGGTCTCCACATTTGATCTTTTCTCCCAAGATACACAAGCTCGCACCATCACCGCATGAGGAATTAGCAGACGAAAAAAGTTAGCCAGATTTCGTGAAATTAACATCCGTACCATAATGTGATAAAAGGCAACTCTATCACCACAAATAATAACTGAAAAGTAAATACTTTTTTTAATACAAATACCCACAAAATTAGTTTCCCGACGGTGCAATCCAAGTCAAAATCTAACAAACACGCTACAAACTTAAACCCATTTATTT
Source organism: Manduca sexta (assembly GCF_014839805.1). Taxonomy (NCBI): domain Eukaryota; kingdom Metazoa; phylum Arthropoda; class Insecta; order Lepidoptera; family Sphingidae; genus Manduca; species Manduca sexta. Next base: position 4,578,452 of record NC_051130.1, read on the forward strand.
AAATTTCTAGAAATGGAACATCATATCGCTCCGATACTTCAATCCTGTCGGAGCGCACCCGTCAGGTCTGATCGGCGAGGATCCTACCAAGGAGTTCACCAACCTCATGCCCTTCATGGCGCAGGTGGCGCTCGGCAAGAAGCCCGTGCTCACCGTCTTCGGAAATGATTACCATACTCCTGACGGCACTGGTGAGTGGCTTTTAACCGACTTTAAAATAGGTGGTATCTAATTCTTTAAAAAAAATTAAGATGTAGAGCTCGAGTACAAGAAAGGCATATCATTATTAAAGAATGTGTCAATTTAAGCTTTGGAAAAGATGTATAAGTTTTATTACCAAATTGGCTTCATTATATTAATTTGATGTTCTAATCTTACTAAGTTCTGTACGAGTTTGTACTTGTCTCTTCATATAAAAAATATATCTATTGCATACTAACTGCTTTTCCCGCTGCGTGAATATCCCGTAATTTCCCTTAGAAGCACATGACTGGGATAAAAAGTATATACCTAATAATCCAGGACATGGTCTATCCGTGTACCAAATTTCATTCAAATCCGTTGAACTATTCCTGCGTTAACTTTAAAAAAAAATCACAATTCACAATATTTGTTAGATTAAGTTAAATAAAACTACAACGGTAGTGTATTATCTGAACCATAGCTGGTCAATGGTCATTATAAATGTAAGTAGGTATATGTAATGCAGTTTTTCGTTGTCAGGTATCCGGGACTATATACACGTCATGGATCTAGCGAGCGGTCACGTCGCCGCTCTGAATCTACTCAGTAACAACCACGTGGGCCTCAAGGTATGCATGCCATTCCTATTAATATCTAAATACGTTTTAAGAAACGTATTTTTTTAGGAATAAGTAAAAAGAATACATAGTAAATGTTAGAAAAAAATCTTTATCAGATAATTGCTGTGCTTTACATGAAGATCAATTATTATGTTTTTCCCCTATTAATAATTTGAATCCCAGGACGGGCAAAGTGACATTTGAGTTCTTTCTGCTTAGTATCAGCCCGGAGTCTGTAATTTGTGCCCGATATGGCGATAGGCTCACCCCCCATCACATGGGACGGACGGACCACACACACAGCGAAAAGTGGGTGCCCTAGTTGCGCCTCTGCGCATGCCCCTTCGAGGATAAATGCGTGATGTGTTTTTGATCAATTATAATCGACGAATCGAATATATTTTACGCAGTTTGACAATTAATGCAGAGTTCACTATTTATATAAACATGATGCTGGAAAATTTAGACATTTAATCGTTTTTATATTAAGTTTTTTTTTTTATATTCCACAGGTGTACAACCTGGGCACCGGTAAAGGTGTGTCAGTAAAAGAGCTGGTGACGGTATTCGAACGAGTGACCGGTACCAAAATACCGCTGAAGTACGTGGAGAGACGGCTGGGTGACATTACCGCTATGTGGGCGGACGCATCGCTCGCTAAGGAAGAACTGGGTTGGACCACCAGATACACTATCGAGGAGATGTGTAAGTATCTATCTACTCTACTTAATTTTGGGCACAGTTATAGGGTTAGTTATAATCCATAAAAAAATATTTAGTTTGTTGGGGTAAGTCCGAATCATGGGGTAAGACCGTTATCCAAAATAACTGAAAAGCCCTGAAATTTACTAATATAGTCAACACAGCCTTAAATGCTATTTTGTTACGTACGATAATTATTTGCCACGGAATTTGTTTAAGGTTATAGCTTAAGGTCCATTTTCATACATTTTGTTTCACCTTTAATCTGGGTAACTAAACAAGTATTGACAAGTAAAGAATTTAAATTCACGTCTAATTAGTGATTAGTTCTCGCAGTTGAAAGAAAAACGTAAAAATAATTAATATGCATGGATATTTCGGCCTTTAAAATTTCGTCGTATTAAATTGAAACAAAATGTATGAAAAATGGACCTTAAGCTATAACCTTAATAATCCGAATTTACCCCAACATATCCTAGCTGCTTTAATATTACCTTTATAATATTAAAATACTGAAAACCTCATTGTTAGTATCTCTTTTATGATGTTAAGCAATCGAAGTTTACGTAAGCAATTTGTGATTTTAAAAGCTTGTATTAATAATTTTTTATACTATTCACTAGGCACGGATTTCTGGAGATGGCAGACTATGAACCCGGACGGATATCCCAAGAAAAGTATCAAAACCAACATCATAGTCAACGGCAACAGTTAACGTGCATTTCTTTATACATTTTATATTATAGCAAACATTAATAAATAAGTATATTTATACAACTCAATCTGTTTCATTACGATTTTATTTATTACTAGCTTCCGCCCACAGCTTCGCCCGCGTGGATTTCGGACTTCAAAAATGGAGCCGGTCGCGAACGTTCGAGAATGTTCGTTTTACGAAGCTACTCCCTAGGTGATTCGCTAGCTTCTAGGTGCCAAGCAAGCCGCCTGCCTGTGCGTTCGCGACCTTATATATATACAAAAATAATCCTTATAGCACGATTCAGTATTCACGCATGATGGCTTATTATTAGCGTATTTCATGTATAACTTTGGTGTTTCTATACCGATTTCTATGATTCTTTTTTATGGAATATTTAATAATGTTAACTTTTTAATTAGGGATGACTGAGAGTGTTATAAACGTAAGAGTAGACAAATATAATGAGAAAGCTTCGAACTGCTAAGCTATCGGGAGTTACACGTGTTATTGTGAGTCAACCATAAAAGATAGACATATGCTGTCGTGGGATATTTTTTATATAATTTTAACGAGAACATTGCCGTCATACATGATTTCTGTGTAGCTTTAACCATTAAGGTTGGACACGCGACGGAAGCTTAAAAAATGGAGTAATTTCTCCCGTTTTCCCAACATTTCCCTTCACTGCTCTGCTCCTATTAATTGTAGCGTGATGAAAAGTATACTATAACCAGCACAGGAGTATGACAAATAATTGTACCAAGTTTCGTTAAAATCCGTCGAGTAGTTTTTGTTTCTATAACGGTTATACAGACAGACAGACAAAAATTTTACTAATTGCATTTTTGGCATCAGTATCGATCCCTAATCACCCCCTGATAGTTATTTTGGAAATATATTTCATGTACAGAATTGACCTCTCTACAGATTTATTATAAGTATAGAATAGATAGATAGAAGATAGATGTCAAATTTCAACAATATACATACACTTGGTATCACTAGGATTCAAGAAGACCTTACAAAAACCGTATCCGGTCCTGTACGATCACCTCGACAGGTCCAAAAGGGATTCATAACTCGTAAGTCTATTAAACGTGTGCCTTCCGAGGATCACCTGAAAGCTGAAGTCCTTATGGAAGAGAGTTTTTCCGGGATAAAAGTAATGCTATAAATTTTCCCGATATAAAAGGCAGCCTATGTCCAGGGTCTCAAACTATGTACATAGTACATAGTAAGGCAAGTATTTGGATGATATTTGGTATGAACTCCATGCCAAATATCATAGAAATCCGTTCGGTAGTTCTAAAGTTTTCGCGTCTTTGTTTTATAATATGAAATGATTATAGGTACCTTAATAAACAAACATTGTATAGCATACATTTTTCCCTGACGATAAATACAATACAAGTCAATGACTTGAGCAATTAATTGATAAAATACTGCACTCAAGGGCAGGATAATTATTAACAAACTCAATAGCAGAGTATTCATTAATTTTAATTACGTGTTAAATTAATTGCTTTCTATCTATACCTATTGCCTTGCTTTCTATCTTTCAATATCTTCTCAATTAAATCAATACTACCAAGTGCATAGCCTTCGTAAATTTTATAACTAATAATATAATAAATAATATAACTTTATAACAAATAATAACGTTATGAATTACTACAATAATTCCCAAATTTGAGCTAAGCAGTTCAATATTGTTATGGGTAACGAAACTACTGTTTATCCAGAATAACCAAACTGTATCTCAGGGTACCTATAATGAGAGTGTCGAACTCACGAGTAGCCGAAATTGAAAAAAAAAAAACATTCTAAAATATACTATGCAAACAAGACCGCTATTGTACGAATCACTTCTCAAATAATGAAAAAATAAATAGGAACAAAACAAATATGTAGCTACTTTTCTCCTTTTTGTCGTTTCATTTTCCCTTCTCTGAATATTATGGTAAACAGAGCGCCAATTGGATCGACATGGTCAAAAATGAATTAAAATAAGGTATTTCTTGTACGTATATTTTTTCCTACCCTGAATATTGAGTTAGACAGGGTAATTGTCAATAGATTTGTCATGGACAGAATCGAACAAAAAATCTATGAGAAAGGAATGTATTCTTCGTACACTTTTATTTTTCCCCTGTTATGTTACACTAGTTTGAAAGGGTAAATTGCCAATTATTTTGACATGGACAAACTAAACAAAAAATGTATATGAAAGGAGAAAATCTTGATGTTTTTTTTACTGAATATAATAGTCGGATAAGGTAACGGGATTAATGAAGGAATTATATTTAAATATTTCCAATCTATGAAATAAAAAAGTTTAATTTTACCTTATTGTATATTTCTATAGTTGTTCGATACATCAAGAGATACTTTCATATAAGTTTTCGTGCTGCCACTTCAGAGGCTCGTAGCCGATGCTAGTTGTGTCCGGCAGAAGATATCTAGCGAACAATTCCAGTGTTTCGGGATTCTGGGTGGTCACATAGGGCGTCAACAAATCTGAAAACATTTTGTAATATACAGTATCCGTAAAATAAGAAATAACAAAGCGTACTGTTAGCATTTTTATGGCAAATAGTGCGATAAAGCCTTACATATTATAAAACAATTTCCCCTGGCACGTCTATTTGCCTGAATGCGGTAAACTCAAAAAGTACTGGACGGATTTCGATGAAATTTGGTATGGACGTAGTTTCAAAAGTTTAAAATATAAGTAAGAATTTTTCATACTAGCTTAGCAGTAAATCCTAAGCAATCAAGAGTTGGAGCAAAACTTTATGTAAGTATGCAATAAATTTTCGCAACTTTTTTGGAGGCATGTGGCTCTTCGACGCACGAGCTCGTAATGGTGACCTACTCACCTATGTTTAATTACTTACTGTTAAGCACCATGTAGTCGAAATATAACCAGACATGAAGTTCTAAAACGGGTGCTAAAATAAAGTAGTTTAAGTTCCATCTTATACATATGTACACTAGTGTAAAAGTTTTTTTAAGTAGATTTTAATAATTCTTTCTGTACTCAATTTTGGTTTATGTAAATCTGCGATGGATATGAAAGTAAGTATGTTAAGAAGCACAGACAATTAAGGATATTCTGTATTTTACGTTCGAAGATTAATTGAATTGCAAATGCGACGTAAAATAAACTGAATATAATGAATTATTCAATATGAATCGCACGGAAAACACATACGCAGTCTGTTCGAAGTAAACGGTAACATTTAAAATAAATTAAATAGAGGTACACATTACAAAGAATCAATATTACATGATTAAAAGAAGCAAACAATTTAGGTATCATGCAAATATTGATAAATATTTTTATTATATTTAATGAAATTGATATACATGAACAAAAAAATATTTAAAACAATTAAGTAATCATATTTTCTAACATGCGACTTTTCAGAATATCTACTAAGTACAGAAAATAAGCGTAAATTTCTTACCCAGCAAAGGTGGCTTATGGGAATGCAAAGCACTTGGTATACTAACAACAAACCGATCATCCGGAATTGCTTTCACATTCCCAATTGTACCCAGAATTATTCTCTCATATGGCTGCTTCATATTCTCAGAGGCAAAGTGACATACAGTTCCCAAATCCACAGTCACTTTAATCCAGTACCAGGTCGCTACATATTTTATACCCCATTTGGGGAAAATATCATTTTTTACAGCGGCAACATTGCTTGGTGAATTAGTACACCAGACTGCCACTAGGCAATTAGGGGCGAGTAATTTTTGTACAGGTATAGATGCGATACCTTCATTATCCATCATTGAATAACTGAAAAAGAAGAATTTATATAACAAGTAAAAAATTACTATTTACTTTGAACACAAAAATATCAGAAGGGATTCCTATATTGATTTTACTCTACTCTAATTAAATTCAGGGTAAAAAATGTTAATAGAAATTGGTAATAATGCAAGTTAAAATTATCCAAATATCTAAAAGTTAATAAAACTATTGTAATGTCTATATTCATGCATTAATTAAATGAAAAAAATATATATGATAATACATATTTTGGGTCCATATTTTAATATAAATAAATCTTATATCAAAACAAATATATTCCATCAAACATATTTAGATTTAAATATGCATTTCATGTAAGGAAATTATCCATGTCAAATACCTTAATTTATCATTAGCACCATTCAATCTTCTTATATATTTATTCCACCAGGGTGGATCAGCTACAATTATATCAAAAGTTCTGTTAAGTTTTGTATATTTTCTTATGCAGCCGCAATAAAATCTGAAAAAAACATATCTCAAATCATCATTTAACACAATTTATTTTATAACAGTAATAATATTACCAGATATATGTGATGCTTATGTGCTTATTTTTACCTAGATCTAGGTGGTATCAAAAAATATTCACTCTTAACTTTACATTTTAATGGTGCATTGGAATTATTTCCACCATTTAGGCCAGAGTGGTCAAATATTGTTGATTCAAAAAGCGTCTTAGACATATCTCTTACATTAGATGTGTCCATTGACATATATTTATTTTTTATATTTACTTTTATGTCTTCTGGTAAATCCTTAATAAATTTTTCATACATTTTACATACTTTTGTTGTCTGAAATGAAGACAATAAATTAATCATTTTTAATTTATTCATTACAGGCTATTGGTGATTTGGAAATGCCTAGAATGAGAATCATCAAAAAAAATTATAACATAATGACAATCATTTTTTTATTGCTGACTAACACACACCAAATATATTATTGACAGAATGCATGAATTTTGGACATTTTTCATACTTAAGTTCCATGTGCTATAATGTGCAATTATACTTTCAGAAAGAATGATAAATTAAAAATTCATACTCTAAGTGGAAATCCATACAAATTAAAATTAATGTGGTAATGAAAGTTTGTAATGGGAATATAAAAGAATAACACTTTCCACTGATTCAAGAAATACCGTACAATTGTAAAAATCGTCAAAATAAACAAAAAAGCACTACAATTTTCTAAGAAACTGGAAAATACTACAAGTTACAATAGTATATCTTTTATCAACCTTTAGTCTTAAATATAATTGATTTTTAAAACTTACTTCCACGCTAAACCTATCACAGTTGTATTTTCTTTTCCGGCTTTTACTATTTTCACTTACAATGTTAAATAACTTTGCCAATAGCGTATGAGAATTAAGCACTTTGCCATTAACAACATTTTTGTATATTTTCGATATATAATCTCTGTGGTCTATTAAAACACAATTATTAGCTTCATAAATTATACTCATTTTTAATTAAATTAGTTTCAGTTATACAACTATACACGGTGTTTTTCTCGTGAATTATCTCATATAAACGTTGAACATAATAAAAGTAAATAAACAAAACCAACTTATAATACTTGTCAAACTTATAGTAGTTGTCAAAGTCTATCGTCTGGTCTAGGAAAAAAAAACAACAATTATAGATTACACTCCATTCAATATTTATATAATAATCTATTCACTACCTTGGTATTTCAAAATATTATTTATATATCTAAGTAATTAGAAATTAATGTGTCTTTTGCTTGCATATTGCAGAATAAAGCACAATATCGCTGGACATTATCTATGCTCTCATCTGCTGGTACTTAAGTCCAGGGCTATACATTCGGAGATTCCATATCTGAAACCAGACCACTTCAGATCCCATTCAACATGTTACCTCACACACATGCTGAATTTTACCGAGATTGATTGATAATTCTTAATATTTTAAGATTTATCTGGCAAAATATTCTTGGCGTGCGTCACGAAACGCCGTTATGTATGGGATCCGGAGCGTTCTGAAATCAGAATATAAATTCAGAACAGACAAAACGAATGTATAAGCCCGGTCTTATTCTGTTAACAAATGTCAAAATTGAAAAGAAAATTGGTAATTGGTTGTGGTTTGAGATGCAGACGTGCTTTTTGAGTTTTGACTGATTTCCACTTGCTATGTGTGTTTATTGCATTCAAACTTTGATTCAGCGCAGTCATTAAATCTAAAATAATAACATCATTCACAATTATCTATGTGGACATCTATTTAAACCCACTCGAATTATTTTCGCAAAAGTTATGTTTTTGGTAATCAGATTGTATCGTTGATTTTTGGATTTATTTAATAATAAATGGATAATAAAGGTAAGGAGTGATTATTTCGTTTTATTTATGCAGCTTCTTCTCTTAGAAAATCTATTCTGATAAATAGACTTCTTTTCGTTATATGCTTTAAGAAACTTGTTTTTGTGTAGGCCGCAAGGATATTCGGGATGTATGTTGACGCATCTTTATGTATCCTTTGTATTATCTTCAAGGCATTCTTGTTATTTATAAAAACTGATGTAGGTATAAAGCCCTCGTATTATTTATAACTGCAAACAATAATTATATTTGCATATTATGCTTTAAATATTTTTTGCATCAGTTTTTGAAACTAGCTATGTTGACTGGGTTTTGTGCTCAGCTAGTACAAAGATTTCACTATAAATTTAAATATTCTGGGTGAATTAAATAATTTGGAGTTATGTACTCATTTTTATTAAATTTTAGTATTGATTCAATTTACTTCATTGTTCACTAGCAAATATTAATAATTTTATTGTGTATCACAGATATTAAGTTAAGGTCTTTGCCAGTAAACGGCATTATTAAAAGCACATATAATGTATATAAGCTTCTCATAATATATTTTTATTTTTTGGTCATTATCTATGATGACATTGTGCACTGTAAATATTAGGAAAATATTTATAAACCTTGTACACAAAATATCTTATTTAATATTTAAAACACATACTATTTAAATTCTTCCTTATTGTATATAATTTAATTTTGTTCTAATTGAGTGTTAAAACATAATAAATAGATGGTATTGTACAATGTATGTCTTATATAAAATAAACAAATATGTAATGCCTCCACTAACACCCCGGGAGCCTATGTTCTTCCCAGGGTTTCAAACTGTCTCCATACCAAATTTTATCTTAATACGTTGGGTAGTTTTTGAGTTTAAGACGTTCAGGCAGACGGATGCAGCGGGGGACTTTGTTTTATAATATATTTTTTTAGAACTTTTTAAGAGGGATAATCCCGTCATACATCATTGTTGCATAACTTTAACCGTTTACGCAGCGCACGCAACAGAAGCTCTCAAAACTAATAAATTGTCCCCGTATTTGCAACATGTTTCATTACTGCTCCGCTCCTATTGGTCATAGCGTGATGATATATAGCCTATAGCACCCCACAAATAAAGGGCTATCCAACACAACGAATTTTTCAGTTCAAACTGGTAGTTCCTGAGATTAGCCATTACTGCTCCGCTCCTATTGGTCATAGCGTGATGATATATAACTTAGAGCACTCCACGAACAAAGGGCTATCCAACGCAAAAAGAATTATTCAGTTTGGACCGGTAGTTCCAGAGATTAGCCATTACTGCTCCGTTCCTATTGCGTATAGCGTGATGATATATAGCCTATAGCAATCCACGAATAAAGGGCTATCCAACGCAAAAAGAATTTTTCAGTTTGGACCGGTAGTTCCTGAGATTAGCCATTACTGCTCCGCTCCTATTGGGTATAGCGTGATGATATATAGCCTATAGCACTCCATGAACAAAGGGCTATCCAACGCAAAAAGAATTTTTCAGTTTCGACTGGTAGTTCCTGAGATTAGCGCGTTCAAACGAACAAACAAACAAACTCTTCAGCTTTATATAATAGTATAGATTGGCAATTTAATACTTGCTTAAATTTTTTAATCTGGTGGCTAACTAACTTGGTTTATTTTTTATATACAAACACATTGACCCGACAGACGTTGCCCCTTCTTAACTATGAATTTGCAGCGTGCATTCTGTCAATTGCTGACAGTTATTACAAACAATTGACATTTATGTAAAATTAATATTTTCATTAAGTTTTCTTAAATTTTCTAATTTTCCGCACGATTTTTTGATTTTTTTTTCATAAAGACCTTCTCCTGATTATAACAAACACAACAAAAAAAAAGTGAAATCGGTCCAGCCATTCACGCGTGACGGCGTGACCAAGGGAAATAGGGACTCATTTTTATATAAAGATATCTGACAGAGTATATTTACAACAGCATCTGATAGTATTTTTTACTATAAATGTATAGTAAAAGTACTTCCTTGACAAATTTCAATAGTCAGCTGGTAGCAATTATCACTCTATTATCTCTTTTCTATGGATAAAACTTTCATTGGCAAGACAAAAGGATTTGTTGCCCTTGTTTGTTAACCCGTCATGACTTGTCAAAATTTTATTTTCAAATATGTTAATTGGCGCCTTTATAAATATCGCTACAATTGCGATGTTGTCGCGCTTCAGTAAGACGTAATGCAGCTGCCGCGACGCAACATCCATACAGAAATCAATGTGTACAAGTCGCCCTTTGTATCGCTTTCGACGCGCGTTGCAAACACGATTAACGCGCGACAGTAGTGATACAGAAGCGCGTTTACGCGCGTCATTATTGTTGCAAAATTATCGTATGTATATGTACTCCCGTATTTCAGGCGACTTAGGAGATCATAGGATAGGTATATATTCAAAACATGAAATTGTTATCGAATTCAGACTCTTTATACTCCAACATTCGAGCCTTAACCCAATGATAGCTAACTAGTGCTAGGAAGAATACATTTAGCAAAAGTCGAAAAATCGTAACGAAATAATAACCGCGATCAAAAACTCGCATCAATGAATCCACCACCAAAAAAAAAATGTCCCAAAGTATTTGATCACGATTGACTGCAACACGAATCTTAGAACATCAGTGCTTATAAATAGGTCATCACTCATCATGAATTCCTCGGAATTAGAGTGCAGTATTTGATGACATAATTTTCTCAAGCATATTACAAACACAAATTATTACATAGCACGAAAATAGCTCTGACACTCAGTACGTCAACAAATAAGTTCTGTTTACTTTTCTGTTATCTACATTATCTTATCTGAATGCTCTCAGCTGTGCTCATAGGTTTGGAAGTCATTCATCTCTATTTGCTTTATGGATTCATTAATAAATATTATATGTGCGATAATAATACTTGTTAAATTTTCGTTAGTAATTGTTCAAGAGCACTTTTCGGTCTAGAGTGCATGTGTAAATTTTTTTCGAGACACATAAAAGATTAATAATAGACATAAAAATATATATTCTAGTTATGTAATTCCAAGTTTGAATATTGCAACGACATATTGCTCAGAATTCGTTGATAGTAACGTGCATCGTGTTTTCATTCGGATGGCCATAAAAGTTGTATGAAGTTAGTTAGGTAGCGAATATTGATTAGGGTGTGTTGTGCGCGTGTGTGAGAGGCGCGCACCCCTGCGCAAGTCGCGCGCCTCGCCGCCCTGCGCCCCGCAAATACTCCGCCACCATTTAATACTGATGTACAATTATCGAACTATTCCCAAATATGTACTCGGTTCGGAGCTAAAACAAGGCGTGATGCGATCCAGTGATCTTAACCGTACTGTCCCTTAGGTACCGTGCGTGTCGCAACGAAAATCAATAAATCTCGTAGTGTTACACGAGTATTGCATTTTACAAGTGCCCGACATGTAGCCGTAGGTGTTTAGTGTTCCAATAGTGTATTTCCGTTTCAGTGGTAACGGACGGTTAAAGATCCCGATGTTCAATCACAAGTTACCGACTGACTTTCCAATGCAAACCCTCCGTAAGAAAACCAGCCCTTGCAAATGTGAGTTCGTAAAGTGTTCGGTTCGATACAGCTTTTCGTTTAACATAATTTTTTTTCTTAATTTTGATCAAGGTAATGCGATGTGTTTAGATAGCGCTCGATGTGAATACGATCACGTTGTCGCATACGGCTTTTATATTTTGCCATGTTACGTTTTATTTATGTATGCATGTACCGGCGATGATCACCGTACTAACAGATCTAGCACCTTCCCGTATCACTCACGGCTAGCGGCTAGCGCCCATCCCGTGTCATAATTTAGTGACCCCTGGTATTTTGGACAGAGGGTGTGTTGTGGGCCCGTGGCGGAGGAGCTGCGATTCACCGGGGGGAGTAACATCATAACTTACTATTTGTCGGTTTGTACGGAAATTATGCAGGTGTGTCATTTCCAACACCTCCTGCGGCAGTTCGGTGAGTATCCGTTCTCATAGCGTGTTGCCTCTTGTTATGTGTAGATTCTCATTGCGATTCATTGCATGCGAGTGCTTGGCTACTGCTTCTTTCTCAGTTCACGCAAGACCCTCTGTCCACGTTCATAGAAACAACACGAAAACACCTCATATGTGAACGTTTACGGCCTGTTTTTTGTAGGCAAATATTTCAAACACTAACATCACGTCTGAATGAAACAGAGCATACAGAGGAAATGACGACATGTACATAAGTGGGTAAATGGACGAATTACGATTCGGTTTTGCTTTTTCTAATACGATTAACAGCGTTACGCCATATGCCACACTAACATGAATAACATTGGAAATAAAATTGTCATTTTAGTCAGACTCATAAATATTCTAAACAACGTAACATCGGTAACAAAGCATGTTCTTCGTAAATAACGTGGCCACATGCCTGCAGAACATAATCACTGCTCATTACGTACCACATTCGAATGTCTGGCATGACCACGCGATTACGTAAAGATTTAAAAAATATATATCAACATCTGGCTCAGTGTCATTAGGAAGTGGTGAACAGGTATCCATGCTGACCCCAACGGTTCCCGAGAATCTAAATTTAAAAACAGGAAATTCAATTAATCTCGCAATGATGCACCGTAAGCAGGGACCGAAATAGGACAACTCGCGCTCACTTTTATTTTGCGCCGAACTCGTGCGACTTGTTTGTTCACAATAACACGTAAAATGATAAAACATGTCCCCGCTGAAGACAGATTTAAAAACCCTGCTCGGTAAAGGTAACGTCACTCTGTGTTTCAGTGCGTCCTTGTGTCTGAATGTGTGTGATTACGCTTGTTTACGTGTTTGTTTTTAAATATTGTTTCATAAATAAATCATTGACCACGTAAATGGAATGACTCAGTTTCAAAAACAAAATTCGAAATTCAAAATCCGTGAGTATGTTCGATGGCCGTTATAAATATGAATGGTCGACAGACAAGAACGAGCCTGGCCGGTTCCTCGGCGAGGGCGTGTCGTTCCGCGCGAAGCTGATCGGCGTGCTGGAGGTGCCGGAGGCGCGCGGTGACAGGATGTGCCAGGAGGCGCTCGCCGACCTCAAGATGGCGATCAGGGCTGCCGGCGAACACAAGCAGAGGATACAGGTCCACGTGGCCATCGACGGACTGCGTCTGCGCGATGATAAGACCGGGGTAAGAACTTTTTGATAGGAAGATATCCATTACTGGATAAGAATCTCTTGAATATACCCCTATCGACTATTGAATAGAATCGTCTAGTGCTAGACTATGAACTACGAACATACGTATAATATCATTATTGTAATCCAGAAATAAGGCCTTAATGCAGCATTCATCTTATGACAAGGGCAATGTTTATCATTTGAACAATGATATCTTACGCACCATATTGACCCTTATTATTATGACTTTAAAGTATTGTAAGGTTTGGGTTTAAATAAACTTATATCAGTTCAGTAGCCGGCATTGGATTGTTCAATGCTCTCCAAATGAGATAAAATATAGCTGGCAGTACCTGCATTAAAACAAAACAATGTAAATATTTTGTTAGCTCTGTTTGCTAGATACACCTTTACGCGATAATTGTTACTGCTCATGCTTAGGGATGTTATGGATATGAAATTTCGGATATGGATACGGATATGGATATAGGAATAAAATTATATCGGTTTCGGATACGGTTACGGATATGTAATTATTTCGGATTATCCGGTAGTTTCGGATAGTTTCGGTTACGGATATTAGATTAAAGTAAAACAAATAAAAAAAAAATATGTAATACAGTAGGGCGACGAATACTAACTACCGTTCGTCGTCATCGTCGATTATTAATTATCGGTGAACTAATTGGGGGACATGGGTGTTACAAAAACCTTTGTGTTTTAATTTGATATGAAGTTTCAGTGAAGTAGTGCCACCTTCACTCCGTGATAAGTTTTTATCACACTGTTTACATTTTGCAAAATTAAATATGAACAAAAAAAAAAAAAAAAAAAACATGTCAAAATTAAATTACTTTGGACGCATATTGTCCCTATAAATGAATTTAGTACGTAACACGTGAGCGGTGAAGCAAAAACCTGTCGGAACATATTATCCGTAACTTATCCGAAACTTTTATAACGGTTACGGTTACGGTTACGGATGTATTTTTATTTCGGATATCCGATAGTTTCGGTTACGGTTACGGAGCTCCATAACATCCCTGCTCATGCTAATGACTGAGAAATGCTAATGTATGAAAATAATGTGTCGAGTGATATCAGCCATGCATTTGTGGATTTCTTGTTTACATATTTTGTTGTATTTTATTGGTGTGAATGAAACAAAAAGGTCTATAAGTTATCATACTTAATAGAAATTTGCTACTAGAACAGTACAAGTAATATCTTTATCGTACCCAAGGGGCTACCCATAATAATTAAAGAAATATATATATCCTCTTTAATTCTCAGTAATAAAGATAGGTAGTCATAGTAGCCGCCTTAGAAGAGCCGCCATTGCCGAACTCTGGCTTTCCTTCTTACCTTCAAGCGGACTCTCTTCGTCTGATTATATACTTGTCATAAATCGCTCGCTATTATTTTTATTATACGCTCACGACAAAGCGTAAACTGCACCTCCTCGTCAATCGCCATAATAATGCCGGCCTGAAACCATGCACAGCTGAAACTGGAACGCGACACACTTACATGGTCGCTATGGCGGATTTTCCAGCAGCAGCAAAATGAACCATAATGCCTTTTTGTTAAAGGACTCGCTGTATCACCACCCAGTGCACAAGATCTCGTTCATAGCTCAAGACATGACCGACTCCAGAGCGTTCGGGTACATATTCGGCTCGCCCGACACCGGACATCGGTTCTTCGGCATCAAGACTGATAAGGCTGCTAGTCAAGTAAGCTTTTAAATATCCTACATCGGCTAACAAGCGCCCCGAGGCAATTCTTATGCGCTCGGTCTCCTCACCGAATGCACGCCCATTCACGAGGGGACATTTATTCAAGCCCTAGGCACAAGTTGCCAATTCACATTGAGGCTTATAAAGGCTTATAACAGTTCCTAGCCTTCTCCCCTTCTCTCATCCTGAGCTTTCCTTATCTTGCCACCACACTTCCTTTCCAGCTATCCCCTCCCATCTTATCCAGGACCCTACAGTTACTACGCCGGAATATTCCAGTATCCCATTCGCAGGTTTCCCCCAGTGTCGACTGCGGGGTCCGAGAACCAAAAAAAAACAAGCACATTTGTATCTCGGTTTGAAGGACATTGTCGCTGATGTAATTCCTGGGTATAATGAGACTTATCATCAGGGCAGGTCCGTCTATCAGTAGCGAAGCGTCGATACAAGCGATTCCCACCGGCTTCCCTTATAGGTTTTGGATAATACTAAATAATGTATTAATATGTAAATTATAAATTTAGAATGATGATCTGTTTGACGAACGTGGTGCCTATGTCTTTGAGGAAATTACATTTACAAAGTTATAATCTGAGAATAAACTAATACTTGTAGATACTTAGATTAATACATAGTCTTAATAGACTAATCTGTTGTCTTAGTTTTTGTTTTACTCTAAATTACCCCCGATATGTCAGGCCACTCTTTTTGCCTCGGGGTACCTTTTAAAAAGTTTCACCCTTCGCCACAGCCGTCCATAGAGCGAGAGGACGTACGCTCAGACCCTTAGTGGCGATGGCTTCTATGTGCCGGCGGCGCCCTTAGCGTCGGTAGGGTCGAGGCGCAGCTTCTACGGAGGGCACCAAATCTCTAGGGAGGCGTCACGGGGCATAATCTTAACACGCCCGATACTATAGCTAATATAACTACGCTCATTCATAACTCACAATTTAATGCACGTCAAATTATTTTTGCGCCCTAGGATTTGCGCCCTGAGCCTGCGCACCGCTGGTACTGCCCTAATTCCGGCACTGAAGCGAAAAAGAAGGAACGCGGAACAATACTAATCACCTTAAAAAAATTCGCCAGAAAAAATTTCGTTCTGGGCGCTCGAATAGTTAAGGCCGACCTTGCGTATCATGCAATCTCTCTGTGTTATAATAATATCCTATCACTGGCTTCGGATCTCTTTTAATACACAGGGAGCAAAGATACAGGCGCTTTTTCATATTTAACGAACTAGGAACTACACGAATTTCGACGGCGAATTCATGAATTTCTAATATACTTCAATCTAGTCTGGCAGAAGTTGCTGTAACAGACGTGTGGTGCCATATTTTATGAAATACTAGTTAACTGGATTCTTGTATGGTATGATAATATACGGTGGGCCATAGACATTTTTTTTTTTAAGAAAGCCCTTTCATTATGTATGACTCTTGTTTTCTTTTTTCGGAAAATTCTCACTTAATGTTATTACATAATTTATTCACTAGTAAAGCTGCAAATGAATGTGCTTATTCAAAAGTATGCACTTAAACATACTCAAGGCATTAGAGAGTGCACTACAAACAATTTCAGAAAAACGTCAGATAACATTATAATTATCGTTAAGTATATGCCATACCAATTGTTATCATAAAAGCTATTTGTTTTACACATAGGCAGGTCTAAAAATACATACATTGATAAAAAAATTACATATTGGTCACATACTTTATAAAAATACATACACACTGACATTTAACTTTCAATACCTATTTATTTGACCATCTTTAATTGGATTCTAAAAATAGTGGCTGCAGCCAACGACTGACATTAAAATTTAGAAAACTAATGCAATAAATAAAAATAATTAAAAACAACTTCATATTTAGTTAGTTATACTTCATTATTTTTAAAGGAATACTTTCTTGTAATATTACTTAGTATATTGTATAGTGTTCACTAGCTTGTTCCAGAAATAGAACTACCCACATTTCAAATAATTTATCCTATTAAAACTGAGACAACTATAACCTTAATTCTCTATGGAAGTGTAAACTTCGAAGCCTTGTTACGTTATCTTCGTGAAATTAGCGTGGAATGGTATTTTGTATGACAATTTCTGATGTCTTAAACGCGATGCAGTGCGTTATGTGCTTGTTACGGTTTGTCAAAATAAGGTGTGGAATAGAGAATAAGGCCCCAGAAAGAGATAGAAAAACCGCTTAAAGGATTTGAATGAAATTTGTCCCACAGATAAACCATGTACTAGACCAAAATAAACAGTAAAATATCTAGGGAAAGTACTCAATAGCACATTTATAATATTATACTAGTTTTGGTCGCGACTTCGCCCGCGTGAAGGAGTTTTCCGGGATAAAAGTCCTGCTATATATTTTCCCGGGATAGAAAGTAACAATCCTACGGTACATCAACTTTGTCTAACTCTAATGGTTTAGGCAGCGTACGCCAAAATAGCATTTTTTTCCGACTTACTTGATATGTATTGTTATATTATGACCAAATTACACAAAATCATTATAAATTGTGGCCTATGTGTTATTCTGACTTATAACCAATATTACTGTAAAGTTTCATCCAAATCCGTTCAGTAATTTTTACGTGAAAAACAAACATACATCGATCCTCACAAATTTTCGCATTTATAATACTAATATAATAGGATAACCCCTGTTGACAAGTACCGATGCATTTCCAGGTAGTGATAGCGATGAGGGACTTATTTCAAGTAGTGTTCGAACTGAAGAAGAAGGAAGTCGAGATGGCCAAACAGCAATTGGAAGGAAAGACGGTCACTAGCAGCTTGACGAGGCATACCACAGTATCTACCGATACTAAAGCAAAGGTAAGTTACCATACAGCCGATTCAATAAACATATCGACGGTTGAAATACTAAGTGACTTGAGCGTCAATTTTTTTACGACACTAAGTTTGATGCATATTTAAAACTAGCGACCCGCCCCGGCTTCGCACGGGTGGAATATTTCTCCATTATTTAATGGATGTTATTACACATATAAACCTTCCTCTTGAATCACTCTATCTATTAAAAAAAACCGCATCAAAATCCGTTGCGTAGTTTTAAAGATTGAAGCATACCAAGGTAGCGACAGAGAAAGCGACTTAGTTTTATACTATGTAGTGATAAGCACTTTTTTCTATGTTTTTTCACCTAGTTAAATTTTTTCGAAAAAGAATGTCGCTTAAGTTTATTAGCCTTTCAACCATCAATACATATTCAATAATTATTATTATTATGAGCGTTGTCATCGAAAGCAAAAGTATTTTAGAAACTGGTTAGAGTAAGCCGAAATATGAAAAACTCATTTGTTTTTTTATTATAGTAGTGAGACATAGTTCTAGTCTCCCGGTGAAGTGTCGCGGACAAGAATCGTGAATTATGCTAAATCGTTTTGGATACGTCAGAGAAATCGTGTTAGAAATAAAAAAAAATACAGTCGAATTGAGAACCTCCTCCTTTTTTTAAGTCGGTTAAAAGGAATAGGGAATGGCAAGAAATACATATAGATCAGGAAAGATGAGGAATCGGTTCAGCTTTCAGAAATCATATTTTATGCTGACTATTTGTAAACATATTTGCGCTTTTAAGTCAAAGCAATATCGACTGCGTTCTTTATGTTCGAAATTGATGTGAGACTGTCCAAATAACGCAAATATTCGATCAAATTTGACCATTACGTTAGTTATCTCTGGCATAAGGACAACACATTCATAATGAATGTCGAGAAGCTTATATGTCACGTGCTCTTGATGTGTCGAATTGATTCACGAATATGGGTAATCCTATGCTTACTAAAAATAAATATAACGCACCCTTAGAACCTAATAAAAAATTTATATATTTTCTGATTTTGTTAGAAACACGACCTTCCAAAGCATACTCTATAACCCTATGACGAGAAAAAGACAAAATTAATGAATAGAAACGGAGATTCTCACTTCTACGACTGCACAATTCACTGCCTTCTATATAAATTTCAAATCGTTTTTAGTCGTTTACCACACATCGCTTTATTTGAGTTAGGTCACCTTAGTTGTAAGGGTCCGATATATTACATTATTGTTAGCGTGCAAGTTAGGTTTATCTAAGCATGACAATGTCTACCAATTGAGCTACTTTCCACATAAATTGAAATTTCGGTATGATTCTTAGCCTTATATCTAAAAAGAAATTACGTAATCGCGTCTTATGATACTAAAATATAGTTAATGCATTAAGCTGTTACACAAGTTATTAGTTACCATTTAATAATTATTAACACAGTGTTATTATTTCAAATAAATCTTTGGACGTTATTACCACACCATTGTTAATTAATAAAAAATAACCAATACGTATTTATTGAGATACTAAGTTGAATAAGAAATATTACAATTTGCTACAATACACTATATAAGGACCTAAACTTCGCTCTGTATATATGAATTTTTGTTTATTTTTTCACATCCACACAAACTCACGCCTTTTATCCCCGAAAGGGTAGGCAGAGGCGAAACTGGTGCACCCTTCTGCCATGTGTATTCTGTCCCATGATATGATAGGAAGCGAGCTTATCTCCACAAATTCCAGTCTCCAGACTGATAATGAGTAAAGATAAACAATAGCATTTTTTTTTTTCAAATCCATAAACAATTTTTAGTGTTTATCGCATAACCTACACTGTCTTTCATATTTGGCCAAATGCCAATCGACGATTTAAATCTTTTGTTTTTATACTATGCAATGTCTACAGCTTTGCCCGCAAGGAACAGGACGCGGACGGGTCAAATGAATCTTTTTTTTTTTTTTTTTTTTCAACTTAAATTTCTAGTTTTTATTTATGATATCGAGTAAATAATTTCGACATCTGCTTTTGGAGCATATAAATATCTAAAACATAGATGTTCAAATCTAGACTAGAATTAAGTAATAAGTTTGAAATGTGTTATTTAATTATAACTGCAAATATATCACGCTATGAATAATACTTTATTATGGTATAATAGGGTTGATTGTTGAACTTTGAACTTGACTGATGGTCAATATCAATGTTATAATTATATTTATGTGAATACTCAAGTGCTTCAATACGAAATGCATGTGAGGAAAACAATATGGAAATACGATTTATGCACCTGTTTTTGTGCATCCTTGTTTACTTTGTAAATATTCGCTTTGTCATGACATCCTGAGCAAAATTGTGTCTTAAATATTTTTTCAAATTAAATCACTTGACAGTCACCTACAAATAAGGCTGAATGTAAAATAAAATTTTCAAATTGAAATAGTCTTTAAAGTTAGGTGTGTTTACCAGCATTTTTTTCTGCACTCAAGTAAACAAAATATTAACTTTTAAACAACGTATATACCTAAGTGATTTGAATTTTCGCTTTTATAGTTATTTTTGTTGCTAACTGTACATGTAACCCACGAAGTTTTGTTTCTCAACCATTTTCACCCATCGCGCCATTAAAGCATTAGAAGATTGAGTCATCGCATTTCTAGCACTAATTTGCCTGACCGCTTCGTAACATTCTACAGTAATTGATTTCGTGAAATGTACGTAAGAATTTTACGCAAAGTTATCATGCATGGAAACAAAATTTGAATATAATTACACAAAATAGAAATATGACTTTCGACATACCTATGTAGGTTTCTTTATTTAGATGCAGTCACTTCAACTTTTAGAAGTCTTTCTGGTTTTTATGCAGATAATTTATTGTGGCATAAGTACTATATTTTGATTCATTTTACATTGACCTATCCTAGTTCATGCATCCACTACGCTCATTATATTATGTTTTAAATTGCCAATGGAAAAGGGGGGAATCTGTGGAATCGTTGTTCCCAAATGAATGGGCCGATTTTGATTTTTTTTTATTTATTTAAAAACTGATGTAATCGAAATGGTTTTTAGCTATCATTTAGAAAGATCTATTCAGGAATTTGGGAAACATCAACTCTTTTCCTACTTTCACAGGTCGGATTGATTTGAAATTTCTTATACTATTACTTAGCCGGTATTTCATAGACATCCAATCTTCCAATCTTGATCTGACCCTGCAGCATCATGTAGTCTGGAATATCTGAAAATGTAAATAACCCCGAGCCCTTTTTATAATTAGACGAGCATGTAAAAATGTCTAAGAACATCTGAATAGTATAATAAGAATTATACGAGTACATATAATTCACGAAATAACATCCAGAAAAAGAAAAGGCGCAAGGAATCCGGATGTTTAATAAGTTTCAGGTGGTTTGTTAATAATCAAATATTTACAGTTGTTGTAGTCAGTAAGACCAACACTCCTCAACCGTACAAATAACTTGATTGTTATGTCAATATGTACGCGTTCGTTTAGCATTATTTAAATTTCGAACATAGTTAGCATTGCTCGAGTAACCGATTAAACACATGTCCGGGATGCGGCTGATACAGTACCCGCCGTGATAATAGATGAATTTTAGTATTCGATTTTTGAATTTTATAATGGCCAGTCTCTTTTTACTTGTTTTGGGAAAGAAAATATCCTTAATATAATGAACTTGACCTTATTTGATCAATATTAGATATTATTGTCAAGTTGTATATTACTTTTTTTGTTTTATATTAATATATATAAAATATGATTTTCATATCATCATTTTTGTGGTCACACTGAAATTGAGAATATATGTCTTGATTCAGTATTATCAATATTAATGTGAACGTATAACTTATAATCAAGTGACCTATTTACTTGCTTGATAACTAAAATATTTTTTCCTAACAAAAAAAAGTTAGCCGAAGGAAAGGCAAAGGCAATCCATATACACCCAACAGTAATATTATTTCAACACTTAGAGCATAACATCTGGCGAGCCGAGTACGCACACACCGAAAGCGGCCGAGCCCGGCGCGGAGGGGGGTGTCGCGGAGCTCGTGGACCTCGAGCAGGAACTCAGCTCGCTGCGGCGGGGGCTCACACAGGTCGAGGGGCTGACCCCATCCACCGACCCCTTCGGAGACTCCTTCATTGTACCCTCACAGGTTAGAGTTTGAATGTTTATAAATGAGAGTTATCGTTTGTTTTTTTAGGATCATCAACATCATTCCATAGTCATCATCATCAACGCATGCATGCATGTGATCACCGTTTTCAATCTACCGCTAGTCATCCCCTGATTCCTTAAGTTAACTGAAGCCTGATTTTTAACTTGTATAATTATTAATCAGATATTAAACAATTAATTAAGCTGAAGGGCGCGACTCATGGTTGCAGCTGGGTGTGCTCCTAATATGGTATATTAGTAAGCTATAACTTGGTTATCTGTTCCATAGACAATGTTATTTAATAGAACAAACAAACGACACAACATGCAGGGCGTTCACACCTCGGATGCTCCTAGTCTTTTGATCGATCGGGTCGATTAGTATAAAAAAAAAATTAATTACACATTTGCTTGTTGACAGTAATTTTTTTTTCAAAATATATAAATGGAGATTTTATTGTCTTCAAAGATTATGAACAGTTTAGAAAATTTTCTTGTAGTTACTGTAGTTAAGGGAGCTGCCCTTGCTACTCCATCACAAAAATCCAATAATATTTATTACAATTATTTTTTTTTAATATATCTATAGGTATATTACCCACATAAGTTATAAAGTTGTATACTTTCCTAATATTATTAATTTGGCTTCATTACGATTTAGGAATTATTTTATTGAATATAATTTTATTTTTAACAAATCGTCGCAGTTTTAGATACATATGAATTGAATATGAATAAGTCTTATATCTTATACATTTGCAAAACAAATCAGCAATTAAGTCAATTGGTAACACATGCGGCGGCTTCCGTCAGAGACGCGGGTTCAAATCCCAGATGTGGACGATAAAAAAGATCAATCATTGTTTAATGACTAAACCAGTGTTCTTGTAGTAGTGTTTGTGAAAAACATATTAATTATATAAAACTATCTTTTGCTCGCGGCTTCGCCCGCGTGAGGGAGTTTTCCGGGATAAAAGTCCCGCTATATACTTTCTCGGGATAGCAGGGTCTTAAACTATCTCCTTACCAAATTCTTTAAAAATCTGTTCAGTAGATTTTTAGAAAATCGATAACATACAAACAGACAGAAAAGGGGACTTTATTTTATAGTATGTATACAAATTATTACAATTGTATTTTATAAAAAATTTGTTCATATATTAGGAAATTGTAATGGCTGTTCGTTTCAGTATATACTTAATTAATAAGGATATTAAAAAGTCTGAGAATATAAAAAATACTTTTCCACCCTACTCCTGATTAATAACTTAACTTATGCAGTTACAATCACCTCACTTTACGATGTCAATTAACAATTTTAGTAGCAGAGTGATTGACACAGTGTCATTTAATTTATTTACACATTTCAGATGCACTATTTATTTTCAAACATTTGAAAGCTGTAGTTCTACGGAGTTTATTACTTTTAGTTTTGTAATCCGTTGTATATTTGCGCGGAATTAGAAATTATTTTTATAATAAAATGGTTCAAACCAACAATACAGTCACCCACATAAGTAGAATTCAAAACTTCAAATCGCTTAAACACTTTTGTTTTCTTTTTCTTAACAACGTTTATTTTTTTCTTCATAAAATAAAATGGAAGTTTCACTTCCGAAAAATATAAAAAAATTATCAATTTGTAACTAAACTTAACGTGTATAGGCGATTTGGAGTTTTAAATTTGTTAAGCCACTTTTGTGGTTGATTGTACAACGTATGAAGGTTCGTTGCAAATAGGTCGCAGGTCGTCGATATCTATTTCTGCTATCAGGTAGTAGTGTGAAAGAACTGTTTCCGTTTTGAAGGAAATTGTAGCCACCTAGTTATTGAGAATGGTATTTGACACGTAATATACTTACCAGGGGCCTTATTCTCTATCCCGCACGTTATTTTAACAGTGCGTAACAAGCACGTTACACAACGCATCATGTTTAGGACTATAGAAATTTGGCTTACAGAATACCATTCCACGCACATTTCTCGAAGATAACATGACACGGCCGCGTTACGCGTTTACACTATCATACAGAATAAGGGCCCAGGGGTGTAGAGCGCAGAGCATCATTACAGTATTTGTTGTTTAATATTTTATATGATTTTTAAAGTTCTAAATGACGCTACTATAACCAATAGTGTCAACTGTTTTAATTATCCTTATGGCAAGCCGGCAACGGTGATCGGAATTAATAGGGGGACATGGGCATAGGCACCGAGGGGGGGGGGTGCAATAATGGGAACTATCGACCAAAGAGGTCTTATTGTGATAAAGCATTTTTAAAAACCCGCAAGATTTGAATTTGAAAAAAAAAACTTAATGATGTTAATGCAGATGCACCTCCCTAAAACTAATCTTGGCGGCGCTCATGGACATGGGTGTTTGAAAAACCGGTTTATTCGGATAATCGATACACTTTTATGTACCAGTAAAACATACATATATATGTGTATTGTTTATAAAATAGTGAGTAGGAAATGAAGTACAGATAACTTATACAAAACATCTTCCTCAATCAATATTTTACGTTCGAAAGTCCTTTATTTAGGTCTGTCGAAGCGAACGTAACTGTTTCGGATAATCGACGCTCTACTATACTTGATTCACAAAAAAAATGAATAAAAACATCTCTTGTCACCCTCTTATAATAATTTTTGAAACAGTTACTGCAAGAAGATATTTATCATTGCAGAAGGGTCTGCTCCCGCCGCCGCCGTCGGGCGCGCCGAGCCGCGGCCGCGCCGGCGCCCGCGCGGTGTTCAGCCCGAGCAAGACCGCGGCGCTGCCGTTCGACCTGGCGCCGGTCGCGGACTTCGAACCCGCGCCGCCCGACACTAGACCGGAGCCGCCGGTGAGTGTGTGGCTAGCCTTGTCTCAGTGTGGTAGATTAGCAATGAACAAACCCAAATACAAACAAAAGTAGTCCTGAATTATACCCTCAGTATGATTATTATAGTAATGTATCGATCTCCAAGACTTCAATACTTATATTTTACAGTGAAATCTTCAATCAGCAATATTTTTTTACTTGTTCCTACTGGCAATTACTGTATCATTAGAAAAAGTCACTAAAACAACGGCAAAACATGTTTGACCATTGCTAAACTACGTCCAATTAGTTTTTATAAATGTTTAAATACTGAAATGGATTGTGGATTTAAAGTGTCCTCTCTCGAAAGAATTACCTCTATATTTTAACCGACTTTTAAGAAAGGAGGTTATGTACTGCATTTAAATAATCCTATCAATACAAGCACAATATAGGCCACTTTATATTAATCCGACAAAGTCTACAGTGTGCGGTAATACAAGGCCTTTATTCTCTATGACAGTGTAAACTCGTAACGCGGTCGTGTTATGTTATCTTCGTGAAATTTGCGCGGAATGGTATTTTGTATGTCAATTACTATTGAATTAAACGCGACGCGGTGCGTTACGTGTTTGTCACGAACTGTCAGAATAACGAGTGGCATAAAGAATAAGGCCCCAGAAAGAACTGTGACATGAACGTTGCCGCAAGTAATGTGTTGGATCTGTCATATATTGATGATTTCTAAATCCACATCAGTATTCAAACATTAATATGAATGCCTTAAATTTACCTTTAGTGTCTCGTCTCAATATTTATAGGTTTTTAAAATCAGTGTTTTTAACGACTATATTTTCCCATATAAGGCCATAGTACATACGCTATTAACACTGGTTTTAAAAATAAAATCAGGATTATGTTTGTTTGTGCACTTTATACAACGCAATTATAACATTGTGTTAATAATTTAAACCATATATTCGTCTTCATGAAACCAACAGTTGACCATAAGCAATTCGAACCATAGATGTAAAATAAAAAGGTGTAAGTTTCGAACAAAATAAATAATAATAAAAAGGAATTTTAATTTTACTTGCCCTATAGACTCTATATCATACTTTAAGTATGATATAGACTTAAACACATCAGGTTCACAGTTAACTATAAAATAAAAATAATATAAAAAAATCTAAATTTAAATCCGAGATTTTTGGCAAAAATATTCGTTATTCATCAATGATTTTGACATTATGTTAGAAGATGTAAAGACGAATATGCGGTTTTATTTAGTAACGCAATGCAAAAATAACCTTGTATAATTTGTGGATTTGTGCTAACCTGATGGCAATACCACATCGATCTTATCACCATCGAAATATTCTTGTGTGAACTGTGTACAGGTACAGCTAGTCTCTATAGCCGGAATGAAGTTAGTCGCGAGTGACGTCACACCTATTTTTAATCATTTACAGCTCGAATTAATAAACTATCTTGATGTGTATTGAGGATGGATTGAATATATACCAAAGGTCTATGTAAGCGTAACATTATATTCTAGTTGGTATTGACCAAGTAATAAGGGCAAAGATCGCTTGATAATATTGGCTGTAATGGGTGCCAAAGAGTATAGAGAGTAATGTGACTAACTTCAGGCCAGATATAAAATCTCATGTGAGCTGTATAACTACTAGCTATACGTTTAGCTAATCGCTGTCCCACAGTTTATGAAAATTCACAAAGCATGCTTCCTTGTACCTATTTTTATTTCTTCCCTTAATTTTAATTAAATGTCATTACAAATTCATATCATACAAAATGTGCTATTGTAATGTATTAAGCTCTAATTATTTATTTGTGTCTTAAGATGTATAAAGAAATAATTCATACAGCAAAAACATACTTTATTATAGAAAAGTACTGACGTACAAGTAAAAGTATTGAAGGTACTTACTGATGGCCATAAAAAGTGGTCATTTTATTTAATTTGAAAAAAAAAACTTTCAGGAAGTAATATAAAGTTTAACACAATAAATATCTGAATTTGCATTTATTTAAAATTTTCTACACACACACACACTATAATGTATAATGGATTTGTAATGATAGGCGCCAGTAGTATGTAGTAGAACTCTCTGTCTGTGACGTCTGGCCGCGCCTCGGTGTTGCAATTCGTTGAATTGTGACGCGTATGTAAGACTAAACTAGTTATGTACTCGTGACACTTAGATACCGGAGCGTACAGCATGGCCCGCTTACATTCTGCCTGCACGTCCGGCATGAATATTATATATAATTATATATCGAAAACACCCTCCTCTCTGACTTTTTGTTTGTCCGCACGCTTTACAACGACCCAAACATGGATTGTATGTGACTGGATATAGCACCGTATAATTGTGTTGCTCGGTCGAAACTTGTGCCCGTCAGTGTTTAATGTTTAGATGTAACGAGTTATGCATGTCGACGTAATGTTACATGTTTGTACCCTTCCTTCAGATGTTTATTATTTGATTCCTATAACGAACCTATGTTATGTAATGTTTGTTTGCGAGCCGTTGAGTCATGTGAACTAAGCTCGTACACAATATAAGGAATGTCGTTCGGTTCCCCATGGTCTCTGGTTAGACGCTCGGAGAAGAGCAGACGTACCGTATCGTAACGTTAGTGAATGTGACTGTCACGTCTACATAATTTAGTCTTACGTGTGCCTGCTTTCCAGGTGAGCCAGCCCACCACGTCCACGACCCAAACGCTCAATTACGACGTATTCACCGAGCTAGACCCACTCGGCACAGGCCGCAGTAAACCTTACGTTGACAAAAAACTATTCTTTCAGGAGCTCAAAAATCCTCCAAAAAAAGTTCTCAAAGACCTCGTACCCACAACGCAGAGTCTAATAAACGATATATTGCCAGTGACGACAGAGTCGCGAAGCGATTACGGTCCGGCGACCACGATGACGTCGCTGTCTCGACACTCGGGCGGGTCGGTCACGATCGCCAAGCCGCAGGGTTCCATGTTCAGCTCTAACTTTTTCTCGTCCGACCCGTTCGCGGAGACCGATCCTTTCGACAACACGGATCCCTTCTCCGACTCGTTCAAGGACGACCCTTTCACGAGCATGCAGGAGTTCCCCAAGACGAGCGTCCTGCGGCCCGACGACGTCAACGCCAAGTCCAAGGAGAGCGTCGCCGACAGGGCCGAGCCCGCCGCCGACGCCAACGTGTTCAACGGCCCGCTGCAGGTCACGCTGCCGCCCGAGCCCGCGCCCAAGTCGCCCAGGCTGCAGCGACAGGTACAGCGTTTCTTTTATTTTTAGGAATTAAAAATTAATAAAAACATTTTGTATTGTTTAGAAGATAACAGTTATAAAAATCATCCAATATATACAGTAAAATCCAAGTAAAATTTAATGTGACTCACTTTAAAAACACAGTTTATTTACAGGGTACGGACAGCAGTGGGAGCTTGCCATCGGTGCCGTCCGTGCCAGCCGCGCCGGGCGCGCCCGCGGCGCCGGTGGTGCCGGGCGGCGCGGGGCCGGCAGGGCGCGCGCGGCTGGCGTGCTGCACGGCGTCGCCGCCGCCGCCGCTGCCGCCGAAGAAGGCGGGCGAGACCGGCGCGCGCCCGCCGCCGCGCCCGCCGCACGACGTCGACGACGAGCCCGCGCCGCCGCTGCCCAGGCCCGTCAGGAAGAAAGAACCCATGGTCCGTGCCTATCTCTGCCATTTACCCTAATATAAAGGCTCACTGATTCATACAAATCGTTTTATTATGGCCGTATAATTTTAACATGAAAATACGACAAAATTAGAAAGCGATCCAACTTATCGACTTTATCTAACAATTAAAAACCGTCTCATTGTATTATAAAAACTGATATGCAGGCGGACCGCAGCACGAAGCCGCGGCTATCATCAGCAGCGACTAACAGCAGCGAGGACGAGTACCTGACGCCGGCGCCGCCGCCGCTGCCGGCCGCCAAGCGGTTTGACATCACGCTCAGCCAGTTGCTCACATGCACTATGGACGACTTAGCCAACAGGTAAAGTGATGATATTAAATATGACGTGCCAACACTGCTTATCACAACGTCTACACCAACTTAACCATTATTCCGAAAATCATTAAGAGATGCAACGATTAATCGATATTATATTTGTGTAATAAATCAATCTTATTATTTTAATGTTAAAAGACTTACACTATATTACAGATAATCACAATCGGCGCCATTAAAAAAATATATGTTATCTATTTTAATTATTTTCATTACAGATTACGAGTGCCGGCTGCTACATTATCTTCGATGACATTACCTCAACTAACGGAGTACCTGAGGTCATACCTAGCTGCCGACAACGACAGAGCTGTGAGTTATATAATTATGACTTAAAATTATTATATCGCACAATAAACCGTATAAAATTATCGTCAGAATAACGGCTATGAAACCGTTATATATAAAAAAAGACATTGCTACCCCTGCATACTAAAATAATACAAAAAAATTATCTTACAGCACATTCACGTAGATCCAACACCAAAAACAGAGACAGAGAAAGCATTAGCCATGCCTCCACCCATCGAAAAGCCGATACCTTCTGCACCGCCCTTAACTGACTTCAAACCACAGTTCGAAGATAACTTCGCACCAACGGTCGATTCGAACGGAACTTTCGTTGCTAATTTCGATGATTTCGAAAAGAAAGCGAATCCATCGTACGATAGATACGCTGCGTTCCGCGAAATCCAAGAACAAGAGCTAAAAGCCAAGTCGATACTCGACCCTATAGATACAGAAATAGACCTCAAACAAGATTCTGATGAGAAGGAAGAATTGACTGCTATAGAAATGATGAAAACAAACCAAGAACGGGAAATGGATATAAAGGAACCCGCCAGAAGTCCACTGAAAACCTTAGACGAGTTGACTTTGGATTCGTTTAATATGTTCCGTAACTCTGTTAGTCCGAAGCCGTCGCAGATCGATGCTAAGATTGAAGATATAAAGTCGGTGATGAAAAACTTGCAGATAGAGAAGACTAGGAGGAGCGTGTCGCCGCGTGACAACGGCAGCATCGAACCAAGACTTGACGATGCTAATGATAGGTAAGGTTTGTTATTTCTGATATATTGTTTTTTATTATTTCCGAAGTCAGCCGAGTTAGCGACCCACCTGATGATAAGTGGTCATCGTTGCTTATGGACGTCGGCGATGTCAAAGGCACTCACAAGCCTACCTTACAAACTTTTTTTAATGAACATATCAATGATTTATTTAATAATAAGAAATAACAACAAAACAAATTGAAAATACCAAGAAAAATATTAAGGTTTAAATATCAAATGTTTCTTATAATTCTTATTCAGCTGTCATTATCAACAATAAAGAGTATAATGTATTATATTGTTTTAGGTATGCAGCATTACGGGAAATAACAATAACGGAGCCGCAGGATGAATTCGAATCGTTGCCACCAGAAGTACCGAAGGAGCGAAAGAAATCTGACGAGAAATCGGACGGTTTTGACAATTCAGACTTTTTCGACTGCATCGACAATAGCTCCCTCTCTTTCACTCATGTTGAGGATGCGTTTAGAAAGAGCCCCGTGATAAAAGAGAGGGAAGAGCCGAAGAAACTCGAGGAAAAGAAAGAGATAGCTGTTGAGTTGACGCCAGTGAAGGAGTTACAACCGCCTGAGAGGCTGTCTACAGGTTCGATCAGTGATGTTGTTAGCGGGTCGTCACCTGATACCAAAGGTAAGCCTTCTATAGATGATTATTACTGGTAAATAGAATCCATTAGTTTCAATCGGGGAATAAAGGCTATTACAGTGGAAGTACAAATTTCATTATTCGCATGTGTCATAATTATGGCCTGCCTGAACTTAGGTACATTTGACAACGTAGCGATTATTTTCATAGACTATAGGGTAACAAGAAGTAAAGAACGTGGGTAGAATAACTAATTTTGAAACTGGTGTAAAAGTATGTTTAGAAGTAGTGATAATTTTGATTATGGACTAGGGTAACAGGAGACGATGAGTATGATACCTAAAATATAGTTGTATATTTATAGTGGTGTATGTGTTTGTGCGTTGTAGAGAAGTGTCCGGGCGGCGTGTCGGGGCGCTGGGGCGTGCTGCCGGCGGGCGGCTCCAACTGCTCGTCGGACCGCAGCAGCCGCGAGTCCGAGCCGCGCACGCGCCGCCGCGCGCACCACCCGCCGCCCTGCCGCCCGCACATCGGTAACCGCGCACGTACTCGCTACACTCTGCACGCTACTTATACAAATATCCAACGCTATCAATATCACATTTTTATTTATATACATAATGTACCTATCGCAACATTTTAACAATTCTGTATCATAATAAGATTTTTTTTTCTCTTGGTACAGCTCAAAGACTTTTCAGTATTACATACATAAACAGCAAGAAACACTTACCCAGCCTTACTATTATGAATTTAGAATTTAATAATTATATTCATACTTTTTACAATAAAATTGTATTCTTTGAGCCCAGAATTCCATCGGCATTAATCTTTTTATATTAAAATATAAAGCCAATGTGTGCTAGTGCGCGCTACTCCAGAACTATAAAATCGATTTTTAATTTTGATTCACTATGAGGTAGCTACATACTCCTGAGTGCTATAGACGACTTTTTATTCCGGAAAAAAAATTCTCCACGCGGGTGGAACCGCAGGCGAAATCTAATTATTTATATACTCCGTAAAATATAAAACCTAAAACAAAATAACTCTGCCCAGTCCAAACATCGTCATCATCTCGAGACGTGTCTCCGTGGGACGAGGACTTACCGCCCGTGACGCGGCTTCAACGACCGCCTTCGCACCATCGCGACAGAGAATCCAGGTACCAATTTTATATTTATAATTAACAATGTATAACAGATGCAATAAAAATAGTACTATATAGTACTTCATTGATGTGTCTAAAATCGAAAAATACTATCCCATTCCTGGAAATAATCCATATCATTGTCTGTTATTTCAAGATTAGGAGTCTATTAACACTTATATTGACATTCAAATTAAACTATTTAATGTCATGGTCTAAACGGGAGAAAATTAAAATATAAAAACCGAAAAATAGTTTTATTTTAATGTGTAGCATGAGCGTAAACATAAGAAATTATTATATTTATATCGACATTATAAACAGGACGAATAATAGAATAATCAAGCTATGGCTTAATGATATGATTTTTACAGACACAATTCATCCGGTTCAAGAGAATGTTTAGACTCTGGCAGCGGGAGAGAGAAAGAGAAAATAAGAGACAAACGGGACATGAGAGACAGAGATAGAGATTTAAGTCGGGACGGTAGAGACTCGGCCCGGGACCGCAGAGACTCGGGTAGCGGGAGAGACAGACGCGACATCAGCAAAGACCGAGATCATAGAGAGAGTCGGGATCGCAGAGACCGCAGGAGTAGAGACCGGGAGAACGACTCGTGGGACCGAGACAGGACTTACAGCCGCGACCGGGATTACAGAGACTCGCGCAGTAGAGAGAGACCGCCCAAGGATTATAGGGAGAAAGATAGGGACAGGCATCGGAGGCAACGTCACTCGTATGATGAAGAAGAAGAGTGAGTTATATATATTATATACGTATATATTTTATATATTATAAGTATAATAAACACTTCTTAGTGTAAAACAGTGTATATTGGATGTGTTTCTAATTCTAGATCTAATCATCATCAAATTACACTGTACGTCACTTCTTCTAACATTGCTTTAGATTCTAACCCAGATGTATTCGAGGTAGGGTAAACGTACAAATCGATTCTGAAACATACTTAAAAAGGGTTAATACACTTTTTATAAACGAAACAAAAGAAGTTACAAGCCTAACATTATTTGTTTACAGTTACAGTGACGGGTGTGGTTCAGGAAGATCGTCTCCTCGAGATAGATGGCCCGACCAACGGTGGAGGAGAGATGGTAATTTAATAAATTAAAGAGTTACTATTTTATAGATTTTTATTAATACTTTAAAATAGTAAAATTAATTATTGATTGTTTTGCAGAGAGAAATTACGGGTCACTTGGATGGCGAGAAACAAGACGTAGAGCTGAAATGAGACAAGTTGAGGACTCGGGTGACAGAAGGTGCGTACTTATTAATGCTACATTATGCATTATTAGTTTTATAATTAACCATTTCTTATAGTGTTATTTTGAATGGTAAATATTATTCTTATGCCCTATGTAATGTAAAAACGGACGAATATAATCTACTACCGATCTGATAACTCAATATTCAACATTGATAGGTACGGCTCGACGCTAGGCTGGCCGGGACGGCGCTCAGCAGCGCGACGGGATCCCGACCGCGACCGGGACCGGGATTCCGGTCGTGACGCCCGCGACCCCCGTGACTTGCGCGACAGCCGGGACTCTCGAGAAAGTAGAGAGGCGCGACGACGATCCCGGCGCGAGGAGGCACGCGGCCGGACTCGAGACTATCGGTTCTCGAGTGAGTTCTCGCCCCGGGACGAGAGAGCCTCGCCGTTTGACGACTTCCACGATCCGCTTAGTAAGAAGCGTCCACCGTACTCCACCCTCGACGGCACCAGGTTAGTGTTTCCATTAGCTGCGCCCTGTACTGAATCAGCATCACGCTTTGTAGATCCAAAAGGTGGTGCTGACTTATAGCATGGCTAATGAAGATTTGGTCAGAAGTTTCTTCACCAAGGTCACACATCAATGATGTTCCTGACATTGAGTCACACAAGCCTGCATGTGTGTGCGCAGGTTCGCGTTCGAGCCGGAGGAGGTGACGGCGTCGCCGCTGTCGGGCAGCAGCGCGCGCGCCCGCGACGGCGACTCGCCCGCCACGCGCTTCCGCTTCGACTCCGACTCCATGTCGCCGCGCTCCATGTTCGAGGACGACTTCACGTCGCTGCCGCCGGCGCCGCCCGGCCCCGCGCCGCTCCCCGCCCCCGCGGCCGGCGCGCCCCCGCTGCCGCCCGCACACCGGCCCCGCACCGCCTCCATCGCCGAGGAGGACGAGGGTGAGCTCCCGCCTCTGCGACCGAAACCCTCCCAGCAGGTTCACAGAGACATAAAAAAGTCTGAGTCGATCAATATATTCACGCGCGACTCGGATCCGTTCGAGGGCGACGCGTTCTTCGCGTGCACCGGCTCCGACCGAGTGGCTCGCCGCGAGAACTGGCCCGGGGACTTCCAGGGGTTCGACAACGTGTAACTACTGAACTACGACCAATGCCATAGTGGATCGCTTTCAAAACAATTTGTAACTACGTTTCTGCCATTATTAGAAATTTTTGACTAATGTTAGCTATGATTTAGAAACAGTTTCGTATTTTCTTAATGCAATCACTCATAGGTGCCACGTAGCTAAGTTTTTACACTTGTAATGATGTGTAATTTTCAGTTCACAGACTAGAACCGGAATCTGATCTGTAATGAATTATTTTGCTCACACATCTAGTTCACAATGCACGCGAAAGCAAGTCCATTCAGTATAAATTAATAATCGAATCTTGCCGTTTATAATTATTAGATATTTTTTCATGGATCTCGTATAACTAACTCGTTTATAAAATATTGTCCCCGAAAGTATATGTCTAAATTATAACCACGATAACGTGTATATTTCAAATATTTTTCATATCTTTATGCATTTATTTATATAAGATGTTTTAAAATATTATATTACCTTTAAGTATTGCGTTGATTAGATCAGTTTTTTTTTTTATTTGTTTTAGAATTATTCTTAAATCTTAACTTTTATTCGTGAGCTTATTGTTCTGTGACACCTTATAATTTCCAAAAATTAATTAATGCTTTATTTAAATGCATAAAGACATAAAAAACGTAGTGTGTAAGATTATGTGCCGCTATTACCCAGTGTACGTTAGCAGGTACCCGACCATAGCGACATCTAGCGTAACGTGTATAGTACTAAGAGAGACGCGCGCGCCCGCACGGACGTACAACTCGAACATAAAACCAAATTTATGGATACGGATATTTTTATGATAAAGGGAAAGTTGCGTATTTTAGGGTGGTCCAGAATACTTAAGTCCTTCCCCCCATTGCGTCGCATTTCTTAGTGTTAAATACCCAAGACAGGAGGGGTCCAGAGTTACATAGTAACCCCATTGCAGCTCATAAGAAAAACACACGAAGACGGACGGGCGCGCGCGTGTCAAACACAACCTGTGATATGTGTAGGCAACGCTCCTTATTTCGTGACGCTTCCCAGTAGTCGTGTTTTAGTTTAAGCGTATCTTAATGCTCATGTGTGTATTCATAGTGTACTTCTCATTCTTTACGAGGTGCTCTGGTATAATGGAGGATCCCACGCGTTTGGGTTCGGTGGCGTTGTTGAGGAGTGTTTAGAAATCAACTTGAAGCTAATTTTGGTCCTATCTATTGCTAAAAAACATCGAGATAGTCATTTATTTCTTAAAAAATATGTAAAAATGGCAACTTATTCAACTCAATATGTATAATTAAGAAAATAATTTAGTATGGAAATTAGACTCGACGAATGCACATTTTAGAGAGTTTATTAAAAAATCACTGACTAAAACCAGTATTATTGGAACACGAAATATATCTTAAAACGCTGTAAAAGCCTTTTCATTATGTAAATATCGCGTAACGTATTTTTGGATTGCTGTATATTTAAAAGAACATTCCAAGATTTTATAATGTATTTTTTTTATATCAAAAAAAAAATCAATGCAAGGACTCATATTAACAGCACTAAATGTTTTGAATATTTCAATATAAATGTATCATTATAAATCAAGTAACATGAAAAAAAGGTTTAGTATTATTATTCCCATAAACTGCTCCAAACGCAACATAAGCCAAATCATTTCTTGTCAAACTATGGTGGAAACTAATAAGCAATCTAGATCAATGTCTCAGGTTTGATCGCGAATGAGCACCGATCGGAATATAGTTATTACTTACTTGTTTTGATTGGTTTAAATCATGATCGTCCCGGGATATCTACGGATTTTTTATCAGTTTCAGCCATAACTGCTAATTCGTATAATTAATATTCAACCCTGCATAAAACACCGTAATAGTTAATAATGATTCTCAATCTTTTTGACCACTCTGAATATAGGCACGAGCGGCGTGAAAGATGTTTTTAAATGCCAAAGTTTGATGGAGGTACAGAGGGAGGCAACTTCAGACCGGTCTAAAAGATTGAGAATATTTGTACCAACAAGTAATCGAATGTTGATAACTTAAATTATATTTTATCTGTAATTCATTATTTGTCACCATTTTAGTGATGATTTGCATTGTACAGTTATTCCAGTAATTCTCTTGATATGTAGTTATCTTGTATTTGTGTCACAAAAACTGCATTTCACATTCTATATGAAAATATTACACTGTATAGACGAGTATGTGAGCTATTGATATATAGAAAAAAGTCGACTTCACTATCAAAACATAATCGATTCGGAATAATATATGACTATCGATTTCGAAATCGCTGTCTTCGGAATATCACGAAAATTAACTAATCAGATTAATTGTTTGACATGCTTATAGATGCCTTATTTTGGTCAGTTAATTGTCAAGATCTATCTAAAGATAGCGATTGGGATTGATTTTAGCCGTTAACAGTATGCTGCGTGATCGGACATGTTACTGTGTTAAAGTCGGTCGACTCATTAAAATAAAATTAATTAACACGTGCTTGGTACATAAATTTGCACTCATTTTTTTTACATGAAAGACATTAGATATTGTTAATATTTGCAATAAGTCATAAGTATTATATGGTAACTATTTGCTATTTTTTTGCTTTTAATTGTAACTTAAGTATTATAGTTCATATGGTTATTGTGATTAAAAATGATTTTCCCTTTCTATTAACATGGGCCGTACAAAAACGAATGTATAGCTACAAATAGGTATGTCCAATGTATAGTATAGGCTCGGACTATCTATTTGGCTTCCATTCTACAAACATGTCAAAGAAATATATTCCTGTTATTTTCCACTTTGGCCAAATATATTTTATCTTAAACTAACTATACATAGGACAAGATGCCAAGATACATCTCATTAATCTTAGTTTTGCTCTCTGAAAACTTTATTGTTGAAACTTACGCTTCCGCAATATTGTTTAGATTATAGTTACTGTGATATATTTTATTGTGATTGTCATTTTAATTTAATGTATATCTAATATGTTTGAATGATTTTAACAACGAGCTGTAAGACGCACCCTTTTAGCATTTTACGCATAGTGGTCTTCATTTGGTAAATTATAATGAAAAAGTAATGTTATATAGGTTACTTATAAAATCTCATTTCTTGACTATGTGTGTGAAAGGGTTAACACTATTTCTGTAATATAAATAAGCATATTATCCATAGAATTCAATGTGACGCCGAATATTTTAGTCAAATGCAAAAAAATCCTCGCGTAAAGCTGCCATATTTATTACAATTTATTCGAATGAATTTTAATTTTGACCGCATTTTATGCGATTTAAACATGTTTACAATGATAAATTAAGACATTTAAATGAATTAATAAGACACTTCAAACTACTTACATTTTTCCTGTATTCATTTACATTTCAATTGTTAACGCCTAATGCAAATAGGGATAATTCTCAGTAAATCGCTTGGACGGAATTAGTACAGTGCCTTGCAAAAGAACCTAAAAATATTGTATAAACAAGTTTTTGAGGGTAGTTGTTGATGTCCATAGGCGTTTGCTACGGTTGGTAACCAGTGGCGTTTGTAAAAAATCAGTGACTGAGCACTTATAGCCAAGGAAACCATCAGCTAGAGGCGAATTACTTTTGCAACGGACCTTACTGATGTAGTGTGAAATGAATATAATATGTGTACATTGATATAATAAAACTTTAATCATTGGTAGTAAGTATTCATGCATGTACCTAAACTAATGTTACCTAAACCTAGTGATGAAGTCAAGTTTTTGTATTAATGTATTTTTTGTACATAATGTAGCTAGAGGAAATCAATTATGTGCAATTACTACCACCTTTATGGCGCAATACCAAAGGTATTTATGTTCTGTAACTGTTGTGTAAAATACTCGAGTTATTAAATTATAAAGAAACAATTC
The DNA here is from genome assembly GCF_014839805.1 of Manduca sexta. Classification (NCBI taxonomy): domain Eukaryota; kingdom Metazoa; phylum Arthropoda; class Insecta; order Lepidoptera; family Sphingidae; genus Manduca; species Manduca sexta. The sequence goes on from NC_051130.1 coordinate 4,616,773, forward strand.
CAAAAAATAACCTTGTTTTATTTCTCGTTTTTGCAGGTGATGTTACTCCTTTATAACTAATTTAGATTTTAATAGAACAAAAATCAAAATGTTGCTACAATTTTGATGCCCTAAAACTTTCCTATTAGTTTAGCTTAGCTTGCATAGCTCAAAAAATTACCAATATTACATAGCGTAAATTAAATTGTGGTCTGCACACAAATATAAAAAAAAATCATATATTTCGGCTATACAAACTAAGCTAAACTAAGCTTGCTCTCGGTCTGCAATTGGCTTTAGATTTCTCATTGGCCAGATATGCGCCAATGATTGGTTAATACTCAGATAATACCCGTGACAGTAAGTGCATTACGGGAGGACATTTGGCGCGGCCCTATGCATTCAGTCAAGAGTGTTTACTTCTTGGTTTTAAGTTCACACTGAGGCCTTATAAGGCCTCTAAACATTTCCTGTGCTCTGTGCTGCTGTAGTCGCTAAGTCGAGGGATTCCAGTATTCGCAGGTTTCCCCCGATGGTAAACAAACAGACCCCTATAAACAAACAAAAAACCTGTAGATAACGTAAAAAAGTTATTTGTGGTGACATTGGTGGGTATATATTTGAATGTGAATGAGCATTGCCCCATACGTTAACGCGAGATTCGTTTTATGTCTATCTTTTAACACAGACCATAGGGTCATGACGCTATGTAAGTGAAACGATGGCTGTCGCTTCCCTAAAATAGACACATAAATTCCCTCCCATATTGGCCAAAGTGAGAAACAGCCATTATATATTATTACTAGCTTTTGCTCGCGGCTCCGCCCGCGTTATAAAGTTATTCAGGCTAAAGTTTTCCGTTATAAAAATAGTAGTTTCCCGGGAGCCTATGTTCTTCCCAGGGTCTCAAACTGTCTCCATACCAAATTTCATCTTAATACGTTAGGTAGTTTTTGAGTTTAACACGTTAAGGCAGACAGATGCAGCGGGGGACTTTTGTTATATTATTTAGAACTTTTTAAGTGAAACAATCCCGTCATACATCATTGTTGCATAACTTTAACCGTTTACGCAGCGCAGGCAACGGAAGCTCTCAAAACTCATAATTTTCCCCGTTTTTGCAACATGTTTCATTACTGCTCCGCTCCTATTGGTCATAGCATGATGATATATAGCCTACAGCACTCCAGGAACAAAGGGCTATCCAACACAAAAAGATTTTTTCAGTTGAAACCGGTAGTTCCTGAGATTAGCCATTACTGCTCCGCTCCTATTGGTCATAGCGTTATGATATATAACTTTGAGCACTCCACAAACAAAGGACTATTCAACACAAAAATATTTTTTCAGTTCGAATCGGTAGTTCCTGAGATTAGCCATTACTGCTCCGCTCCTATTGAATATAGCGTGATAATATATAGCCTATAGCTCTCCACAAACAAAGGGCTATCCAACGCAAAAAGAATTTTTCAGTTTGGACCGGTAGTTCCTGAGATTAGCCATTACTGCTCCGCTCCTATTGGTCATAGCGTGATGATATATAGCTTATAGCGGTCCACAAATAAAGGGCTATCCAACACAAAACGAATTTTTCAGTTGAAACCGGTAGTTCCTGAGATTAGCCATTACTGCTCCGCTCCTATTGGGTATAGCGTGATGATATATAGCCTATAGCACTCCACGAATAAAGGGCTATCCAACGCAAAAAGAATTTTTCAGTTTGGACCGGTAGTTCCTGAGATTAGCCATTACTGCCCCGCTCCTATCGGGTATAGCGTGATGATATATAGCCTATAGCACTCCACGAACAAAGGGCTATCCAACGCAAAAAGATTTTTTCAGTTTGGACCGGTAGTTCCTGAGATTAGCTATTACTGCCCCGCTCCTATTGGGTATAGCGTGATGATATATAGCCTATAGCACTCCACGAACAAAGGGCTATCCAACGCAAAAAGAATTTTTCAGTTTGGACCGGTAGTTCCTGAGATTAGCGCGTTCAAACAAACAAACAAACAAACAAACAAACAAACAAACAAACAAACAAACTCTTCAGCTTTATATAATAGTATAGATATACCATACGTATATTATTTTATACGGCTCTTTTCCGGCCCGCCACGCTTAGTAAACGCGATCCATACGCATTTCGCAAAATAGCCTTAAGTGCACGTTTCAAAGTAGTAAGTAGCAGAAATGTAGCTTTAGCTATATCGTATTACCACGACGGGGGTATGAGTCTAAACTTAGAGAATACCAATAAATTCGTCAAATCTTATTTTAATATTTCAATAAAGTCTTTCTAATAAAGAACTTTTTGCGATATTTCAGCGTAGTCAAAAGACAGCCTAGGGGTGGAAACGCCCTACGGGGCGGTAAAGTTCTAATCGGGGACCTTTTTTTTTTCAAAACGTGCAGGCGGTACAAATTCGGCATCAACGCTAATATCCACATCATTTATTTCGTTATCGATTTTTACATCCCTAAAAATAATATAATGGCTACGTCATCTGTCATTTGTCAATTAGTTGTCAAAATTGGTCAAAGGTAGTGAATCAACAGCTGGTTTATTATTTTAAAATTAAAATATATCGATAAATTCCAAATAATTAGATAGACATCACGTTACAAATAAGTCATGATAGATATCTTTAGATGTAGTTTTGTATTTTACAATGAAACAAAGGTGAGTGTAGTGTATCCTGAGCAAATATGTAGGTACATCATATCTTTTGTTTACGTGTTACATTGAGTGTTTATTTCCTTCAGGACGCGTCTGATGCATAGTGGGGATGATCTAGTTGCGCATACGATGGGAACGAACAAAAAGGACGACGATGATGGCCAAAGTGAAATACAATTGTACAGAATAAAACCCCAGGAACATTTTATAGAGGCGCAAGTTCAAGAGGGAGATACCCTACAAGCAATCGCGCTAAGATTTTATTGCTCTGTAAGTGTTCAATAATGCATATTTATAAAAATTATGGCAAACATAATAAAAGAAATATAAGGTAAACTATTTACCCTACTTTTTAAAATATGATGCATGCAGGCCTTCTGGGTAGGTACCTCAGTAATGTCATTTTCTAAGCAGCAGTATGCCTGCTCTGTTGTGGTTTATTTTAAGGGATATTTGCACATTATATTAATCATTATTGAAACCAATTTGAAGATTAAGTCTGTATAACATCAGATTAGCATTAACCGTTATGGTGTTATATGTATAAATAAATAAATAGAAAATAATAAGACTATGTAAATATGAATATGTAAATGTCTATAAAACAAAGGATAAAACAATATTCATAGGTAAACTCTTGCAAGAAATATAAAGCCTTTTATTTATATATATTATTATAAGACTTAACATTGTCTCAGGGTCACAAGCTCAATGAAATGTCACACAGTATTTTGTCATTTAAAGGTCTATATGGTGTTGCAACTATTAATGTTGTTTTATTGCTTGCCCTCAGGCTAACAACATGTTGGCCTTAACAATCAACTGCAATAAAAAATATAAGTACAGATTTTACAGACCCCTTATGGTGTAGTTACCAATGGCGAAGGATTCATACTACTGCTTCTTGCCAGCTTTTTGTTGAATTTCTATAGAATAATTATTATCGGAACAATTTTCAGCCTGCATTTATGCATATAGGTACTTGTATGTCGTTTCGGGGTACCTTTCGGAAAAAAAAACCCTCTTCAGCACTGGTAGTTACACCATTGCATTTGGTATAGAACAATAAAAACTGACAATGCACAATGTGTGATGGTAGCTCAACAAAACTTGTCTGCATTGCTGGCTGCATTAATTTTCTTCAAACTTACCAAACATCTACATAGTAACACTAGCTTTGTTTCAATTTGCCTATGCACACATTGGCTTAAGCTAAACCAATATATATTACTGGTTTAAAGATTAAGGGGTTCAGTTGCAAATGCTTGTTGCAAAACCTGATGAAAAATATTTTAAATACTAAAAACATAAGGTTTTTATTGGTCATCAACAAACAACCACAATTAAAAAGAAACTTCTAAAAAATATGATCCATATAATAACAAGGAAATAAATTACAATAATAACTTGCAGGAAAAATCAAGTAACCAAATTTCTCTTCCTTGTTTTACAATTAATAAAAACTAAACAGTTCATATGATAATAGTCTTTGATAAATTAAAGATGACAGTTATAAGGAAAAAAAAATGTTAACACAAAATGTACTAATGTGGAATTCTAAACAAATATTAACTGCTAACTAAAACTTCTATATTGCCACATGTGTGAATAATTTAAGCTAGATTACTACCATAACCCACATGAAACCAGTTATAGTGATCTCATTTGCATTTATTGACCTCAATTTTTATAGGGAAAATTCAACTATTGGAATCTTTTATAAATTTTCCCTCTACTATTTGATGTTTTGATGGCACTATGGCTTTTCGTCCATTTAAAAATCTCTAAACAAATATAATTTTTTGTATCATACACTGTACCTTTGAACTAATTCTGAAGAAGAGCAATGCTAATATTTCTCACTGGTTCTTAGCTAATGAAAACTGCTTTCTAAATTAGAGGTGGAGTAAAAGTTTGCTAAATCGAAATTATATTGAACATTTTATGGATACAAAATATTTCTTTTGGTTTCATTTTCTTTCATGAAGAATAGGGTACCGGACTCATTTTTGTTCTTTACTATTATCAAATATTTACGTTATATAAATTATAACACAAAAGGAATTATGAAAATCCGGTAAAAAATCAACAAGTTATAAGTCTTTGAATGTCGGTGGAAGGGGTAATTAGCAAGAAACAGAAAAGAGACGAAATACCCACATTTGACGTCATCGGGCATTACGACGCGTGCGAAAGAAAGAGATGAAGCGATATCCCTACAACGCGCCCACTTCTGCACGTTATAATATTTGAAATATGAATTACTAGCCCATTTTTTAACCAATTTTTATGCAGTTTTCGCAGGAGTGCTTCTTTTTCGTATTATTTACCATAACATATAGAATAATGAACAAAATCAAACGTAGGCCGGTTCCCTATTCTATACTCTATTGAGTTGTAAAATAGGTGTAATAATTTTCTGGTGCGTAAACTATAGCAAAATATTGTTCTGATTAATAGTGCATGAAAAAGAAACAAAACAATAAAGACTAGAATTTTTAATATTTATAATGCTTTTAGCTACATTAATTGTATGCATTATGATAAAAACACATCTGAAGCTATCTTATCAGTTAAGCTAAAAATAAGATGATGTCACATATGAATACTGATATTGTTTTGTCTTTTGAATAGAATCATTGAAATGAATAAATTCTGCATGTAAAGAAATGGCACCTGACATCTTACTGATATTAATAATGTTTTATGTATGCACTTAGCTTATGTTTATATAGCAACTGATTCCATCTCGTAATAGGCGGCCTTGTTAAGGGATGGGCAAAATGATATTTAAAAAACTATGTTACTTACAAGATCAAAAAAATCCACTCCAGTATGTTTGTTTTCATTTTACTGAATTAATATATTGCCAAATTATGCCAATGTATGAGATGTGGATATTGGGTGTCATAATTATTATACTTTTACTACATCCAATCTCACCTGGGTTTAAATCAACAAGGCTAGGGTATGTCTTGTTGTATTGCTATTAACATTACATGAAGAAGGAATCATGTAACATAATCTTAATAATTATTAACCTGTTCTTAAACGTCAGGGTTTCAGTGTAGACATGTGGCATAGCTGAAAACTACACAGATATATTTATAAATTAAAAAAAAAGTGATGCTGCATTGTGTCCTCATAGTATTACATAAATATCTAATATTTTTACTGGCTTCAATATCGTAATGAAGTAATAGTAGCAAATGTTAAATAACAATAACTAATTTCTAGAATCAGCATCAGTAATTTAAGTATATACAGAAGTAATATTTTATTTTAGCATTTAATACAAATAGATTTTTATCAGGTTTATAACAGCAATTACTTGATTTCAGATTTCAGAATTGAAAAGGATTAATCACATTCACAAAGACAATGAAATATTTGCCAGACGGACAATCAAAGTGCCAGTTACACCTTATTCAGTGTTGACTGAATTAATACCTGTAGCGCAGAACGAGCCAGTACCCTCCACATCGAGTGAAATACCTAATTCGATACACGAGCTCATACACAATGGCGTACCACAAACAAATGTGTCACAAACACAAGACGATCATTGTGCTATTGACTGCAATGCGGTTGTTATGAACAGCACATTAACTCCAGCAGTAATACCATACACAGATGCGGAACCCATTGAACAATTTACGGAAGATACACAACTGCTGCCCAAAGAAAAGATTCCTGTCGAGGCAGTTGTTGTAAAGGAGTTTACATCACATGGTGCAGATTTTGGTTTAAAATGGTTTCATTTACTTGGCCTAGTAGTGATTCTGGGGATTATAGTGCCCATATTGTATATAATGTTGAAGATAGACAAGGCGCCGCACCCAGACGACCTGCCTCCGCATCCTGACGATCTTCCGCCCCTGTTTAAACCTGACTGAACGATACTCGATCTGCCGCAAGAGCTTTATGTTGTGATCATTTATATCGATAATTTTTATACATTGTTATAAGGAGACAAGAATGTGATTTTGGAAATAAATTATAAAAAAATTCGTAGGTAAATTGTTTTATTGATATGGTGAACAGAAAAATATGTCAAATGAATATGGATCAATACAAAGTTCTATAACTAACTGCATTGTCCAATAGTCTTTGGATCAATTGAATATTTGTTGTACACATAGTGTTATAATTATAACCATATGTTACATAATTTTTAGTGCAATTTCTTATTGTCGGTTTTGACAAGAAATTTAAATGCTAATAGTTTGTAATTTCAGTTTTCTGACAAAGAAAAGCGATAATTTTAACTTTATTACTTCAATCTAAACACTTTTTTACCCAATTTCATCGTAGTATGGAAGGTAATGGTTTGAATTTGTATATCCTTCATGAAAATTTATCTCGATTTGGAGCACATAAGGTATCAAACTAAATGTGCGATTTTAATTAAAATTATGATGTTAGAAAAAAAAAACACATGAATCATAAAATAAACTTCGTTTAATTTCTATTACCTATCACTTAAAATTACATCGATGTAATGTAACAAATAAATCAGTAAATCATTGACACAATCTTAGATAATTCTCTTTTAATAGTATTATGTATATAATGATAAATGCATTCTTACGTTTTGTGTGAAGTCTGATCTGGAAATTTGAAACTACATTTCAATATACAGTTGTTCCAAACATAGATAAAATGATTTGTGATAATAAAATAGATAAGCACAAACAAGTCTATTTACAAAACAAATTTATCCTTTTTTTTCGGTTGTTTCCAGGTCAGACTTTACACGCCATTATAGACGAGAGCCTCGCGTTACACTATACAGTTACAGGATCAATCACGTGATATGAGGTGGTTTATTAAACCTTACAAGTTACAGCAGCAACATATAATTCAATATGTCCTCGAATCAGAAGTTTCGACCGAGATTCGGGTTGCTCTCGTGCACACTGCAAAACGAAAATAAACATGAGACTTTGTATATCAAAGCATAAATGAAAATATATTTACCACACATTGAAAATAATAGAAAATGTTAGTAACACAAAGAGGCAGACTGTAGCAGTGTGAAGATGAAATATCTTGATCCGAAGCGCATGCCGACGCTTTGTAGGCAGATTAGTGATTCCTTGTTAATTAATCAAAACAACAAAATCACTAGTCTTCCATACAACGCGCGGCTCCTCGATGGCACCCGTTAGTCGATGACCACCTAGAAACTGGTTATTCACAAACAAATGTTAGTTACAATTGAGTACATCGATGATGAGTTAGTTTACGATACTATCTCGAAATATATGACAATATGAATACATAGCAAATACAGAGAGTGCACTTAAATATTATTTGAGCCAATTACAAAATAATTACGCCCCAATTTCGCTTACTCCATACTTATATAACCCTGAGGATAACAAAACTACATTAGAAAAGGCAATATTGTAAAATAGAAAATGAAACATAAATTCAAACACTATCTAAAGTACCCATCGAATCTACAAATTAAGTTTACATTTTTACCTGGACTTGAAATACTTCATGAGTCGAACTATACATTCTAAACTTAGTTTGCATTGTTTGATGCCAAATCTGGGAATTCTTCAAACATTCTATTGCCAAAATAATATTGTATTAGTAAAGTTGTTTATTGAAACATGGCTCAATTAACAATGCCTTAGCATGATGGATAAGGTTATAAATAGCTTGTGTATTGATGGAAACATGCAACTTAGGTACATAGGTAGTAGGTACAAATTGTAACATAATATCACAGATCTCTCGATCAATGCATGCATACATGACGCCATGCAGGCCGATCATAGCGTTCAGTTATTAGTATGACATTACGAGGATTGTAGCAAATGACAGCAAGAATTTGATGAATATTGTCTCATCTCTACCAAGTTTTAGTTGACATTATCAATTTTTCAATGTTTTTAGCGCAGATATCCGCAGATAGAACAGATTAAAGCATTGTACAGCGAGTGTTTCATCGATAAAACAAAAGAGACAGCTCCCAACTGGACTGGCACTGGACCGTACGTCACGGTAATATGCACGCGCCAGCAAGGAAAATAATGTCTGGATTATTAATAAATATTTTTTAGTGTAAGATCGCACGAGTAAAACCTCAACGATTGAAATATCGATAGCAGTGGAAAGGTATAGGTATACCTTTACCAGTATGTTAAAGATTTTCGCTTGGTCATTTTACCTCTTTAGTAAAATACAACCAAGTAAGCCACATTTTCATATTTCAGTGGAAATTAGGTCTTGTGTCGTAAACATTATGGTTAAGCGTATATTATTAGCAACTGCAGTCCCTGTTACCTTTGTTGCAAGAGGTACTGCGCCATCTGTATGCGCTGCGGCGTGCCCGTGATGGTGATGATGCGGTCGCTGGAGCCGGGCAGAGGCTCCGCGATCTCTATGCCGGCGCCGCTCTCCGCGCGGATCTTGCGGATGCGAGACCCCGCCTTGCCTATAATGGCGCCCGCCAACTGTAAACGTAATGGTCATGTTAGTATACTATAAAATTACCACGAATGAATCAAATGATATATTTTTCTGATAGCATTAGTGAAGCGATTGGATGTTTTGAAACATAAATTAGTTGCATAATTTATAATATGGCATGCAATTATTTAATACATTCCTCTGGCTCTGTAATAGTAATGTCAATTCTGCTTGACTGTGTGAACGTGTTGACGTGATTGAGATCTTTTAAAGGAATACTTACATCTTTGGGAATGGTAACTTGTGTAGTGGTCTCCTGCTGGTTGCCCGAGCTACCGTTGAAGTTTCCGCCGCCAGAACCGGAGCTGCGGCCTCCACCGCCACCGCCTCCGAAGTTCCCTCCGAAGCTGCCGCCACCAAAGCCTCCGCGCGGGGGACCGCCGCTGAAGTTAGCTCGTGGTCCAGGGCCGGAGAAGTCGTTAAAGCCAGTGCGCGGAGGTGGCGGGCCATTGCGCGCGGGCGGGGGTCCGCGCGGCGGGGGCCGGCCGGCGGGGCCCATGGGCGGCATGCCGCGGGGAGGACCGCGCGGGGGGCCCCGTGGGCCGGCGCGACCGCCGCCGGCGCCACCGCCGCCGCCCTGCCCGGCTCCGAACCCTCCGTATTGGTCCGCGTAGTAATCGTCATAATTGTGCGGGTCGTAGTTCTGGATTGGACCTTTGATTGGCACCTGGAATTGTGAATTTATATTATGTTATTTTATTTGTAATGACACAATGAATGAAAACGTGTTATTTGCAAAAACCTTTGATACCGAATCATAGTGTTTGTAGGTACAAAAATTGCACCACTTAATCATGTCCCATTAAGGTTATAGCTTAAGGTCCATTTTTCATACATTTTGTTTCACCTTTAATCTGGGTAACTATACAAGTATTGACAAGTAAAGAATTTAAATTCACGTCTAGTTAGTGATTAGTTCTCGCAATTGAAAGAAAAACGTAAAAATAATTAATATGCATGGATATTTCGGCCTTTAAAATTTCGTCGTATTAAATAAAGGTGAAACAAAATGTATGAAAAATGGACCTTAAGCTATAACCTTAAGAAATTCTCAAAAAAAAGGCCTGTTTTGAAGTACTTTTTTACTCTTTTAGAATATATATCTAAACTAGGCACAAACAATACCACAAATATTTTATTCAACTATGGCAACCAGTAGAAGCAGTGGAGCTAAACAATATATAGATTTTTTGACAGATTGCTATTACAGCGTAACATTACAAGTAATGTTAAATTGCCATTAAAAATGTGAGTAAACAACATAATATAACATATTACATTTTGAAAACTCCGTTATTATATAAGAGAATAATTAAAAATTAAGCCAGATGCGAAAATAAACTTACAGCTAACTTCATTGCATGTAAATCATCGAATACCAAATTCCCAGAACACATCAGCTTTAACAATCCCACAAGAAAACAATCTAAAAGTTTCATAAAAAAAATGAACAAAGGCATAGATAGGGGTCTACAGGAAACGATCGTATAAAAAACCGATGCACATCTGTCGTACCCACCTGGCGTATGAGTTCGAGCACCTCTCGGATGCCGGCGGCGATGGCGTCGGGCTTGCCCACCAGCTGCACGATGCGCTCCATGCTCTGAGGCGCCGGACTAGAGAATATCTTCAGGCGGGCGCCGGTTTTCTGCAAGTTTCCATTGTGTTATGTAACACTTATGTTGTAATTGGCTTGAGGATGTAAAACGATGTCTAGAGTAGATTTGAAGGTTTAATTGTAGAGCAAGGATTGATGATATAAAACGGGCACACACCAATCTAAGTCATAAAAATCAACTTTATTTTTGTAAAAATCTCAATTTAGATATACAAATGAAATCATGAAAATCCCGACTTAAGAAACTCTGTGTGCCTATTTATAATTGTAGAATATTATTTCAATAACGCGACAGAACACAAAGGGCTTTTGATCAACATGTAACCACAATTTTCTTTGTCCGGTACAATAATAAGCGAATTTCGCGGAAATAAACGCTATTCACTGCGCCGCTTTGTTTGTGAAGAACAATGTTTATTGAAGTCTGGAAAACAATAAGTCAACAGACTGACAATGCCTACAGAAACGGGGCAAATAACAAAGTATACACATTTGTTTAGTATGTCTGATTGATTGTTTCGGCTGATGTTCGTAATCGATGACATATCAATTACCGTTATCGATATTGTCGATTCGGTTTCGCCGGCATTGGGTCGACACTAGTTCGGTGACATCTGACAGTAGTCTCGGCGCAAGCGCGCGCTATCGACCGGCCCACGTGGCCGACACCGACACCGCCCGCACAAACACTCGCTCCCACGGCACAACACTGCGCGACTGCATCGCCATACAGTCCGCCTTGAAACCAAGTGCCTCTACTTGCTGGATAAACATCGCGATCCCACCGAACACTTTCACGATAATATAATGAAGCACTTCCAGTACTAACTTCATATTGTAATTCGATTTAATTTTCAAAAAGAAATTTATAAATTTAGATCGATCGCGTCGCGCGCGTGTTAAGTAATACTTCAAAGCCAGTGAGCAGGTCTGGGGACGACCGCACTCGTACGCGTCTGGTGGTTTAGTGAGCTGTGCGAGTGCCGTCAGACGTGCAACACCTGCCGGCTACCCCCTCCCGTGAGTCCCGTGTTGCCCCCCCCCCCGCCCGCGTCCTCCCCGCCCCCGCGCGGCCCCACGCCCCGTGCGCGGTGCACTTGTGGGGCTCCTAGGAGAGCGCGCGGCACGCGCCACGCCTACCGCACGCAACTACGTCGCCGAAGCTACACACTCGACAGCGGCGATATTGCTCGCCCTCCTACACCCACCCTTGTTTCCGCTCTAAGATGACATCGAGACATGTTGCTAAATGTCACCGATTTTCTCGAGACAATCCACTTTCACTTAGCACTTACATTTGGATGTATGAAAACTAAATTTTGCAAAGAAATAGACTTGAAATCCTGTGAGTTCAATACATGGGTACAATATAAAATGAATTTATCAAAACAATTTCATGTTATTATACCATCTCGCCGTAATACTTATGTCAAATTTTTATTGTTTTATATAGTAAGAATGAGAATATTAAAAGAACCGTGACGGAAAAATTTTCATGCACAATAAACTTTCTGCATGGAAATTCAGGCAATTCATCATCAATTACGTAACCGACAAACAAATTAGGAAAAACACTTAATAGCCGCGCGGCGGGCGATGGGTATTTCCCCAGGGCGGCGGGCGGCAATCAACCGGCGAATGTATTAGATCGGTTTGGGCGCATTGTGTGGAAGTTCGGTCGATATGTGAAGCCTTATGTCGGTCGGAAGCGGAAGCGGTCGCGTGCGCCGCGGAGTGCCGCCGCGGTAATTGCCGGTGTGACATCGAGCGCCGACGCGTTTTGTCACTTCGCCGGAGCTAATTACACGCGCCCGCCACGACATATGCGCACCTCGCTCATTATTGTAATTTCCACACATGCTAACTACGCCCGTGCCTATGTGCCACCTCCACCTCCGAACCGCCTATTATACGTACAATGTCCTATGGTACCTACGCCCCATCAAGTTTCCTACAATTACATTAGAATAAATTATAACCATGACGCCTATTTAACTGTCACAAAATACCCAAGCATGTCGTACTTAAACTTAACGCTTATTATAAAGCTTTGTACAACTGCGGAACCGTTTTGTTGCGGTTCATTTTACTCGCGGGAAGGATGTGGAGCGTTCCCACAAAAAATACACGTGACGGGCGCGCAGCTCCGGTAACCCGAGCCGGGCGCCGGCGCGCGCTTCCGACGGATGAAACCCCACCAACACGTGACACCAACCGTACTACACGCTCTACAACAACAATGTCCTCGGCGCATTCCGTATACACTTACTACGCAGTACACATGAAGCCAAACATGAGTTCCTAACTTTAAGGGGGAATGTTATTAGGCGAAGATGGAATCGATATGCACTGACGCCTGCTAGTGGAGCCGGGAAGGTCCAAGGCGCAGGCCATATGTCGGGATGCATGTGGGCGAGTCCAGGTGCGCGCGCGCTTTTTGTGCGGCCTTCCGGCGGGTGCGCGCGCACCTGCCGCCGCAGCTGCCGCCCGCGCACGTGCCCCTCCACCCCCACCTCGGCCCCTCCCACTCGTCTATAAAATTACAACACTATTCCGCGACAACAACCTTAAATCTTATATTAAACGCATGAACCTACGGATTAAAAAGGCCGCTACAAGTAATAACGTGAAATAATATTTGCGAATTCTTATCGATTACTCTGCCATTCGACATTATAATTCATTGGATGTAGTCGGTGTCTGCTGAAAATTGAATAATTTTGAATATCAATGCAAATTATCATTTTACCTATTACTATGCATATGTTCAATTATACAGCCAAACTAACCATGTTGCTAACAAAGCTACTCTACAAGGGAATCCTTACAGGCCGGTGGGTAATGCAAGAACTTTTTTCTTAAACAAAATGTTGCGTCTCAAGTGCACAAAAAGTGAACGCGTTCATTGTGCCCCTTCCACCGCGACACAATCGGTTCTATCACAAACAATATCGAACAAAAGATTTACCGGGAACAGCTGATCGATATTAACAATCGCAAGGATGTTTAGGGGACACCGGTTCAGGTAGATAAGAACCGAGTTATATTTTCTCAGATTGCCTGCCATCGACTTTATGCAAGGAATTATAAAGTTGGCAAAAATTCCACGAATTAAATATATCATATAGGCGTTATAGGTAAAAAAAATACTAACGGGGATAAAAAGAAACGATCCAAATGATTCCCAAAAAAAAAAACAAGTTTCTTAGCATATTTCCAAATTCCAGCATCACAGTGCTCTGCGAACGACATATGTGGAAACAATGTCAACTATACAAACTACCATTATTTATGGTCAATAATGAAACCCATCACCAACAACGAGAGATTATTAAGTTGTCTCTGGACCGTGGGGCCGCTCGGTGGACATTTTAAAACTTCCCCGAGCAAGTTGAACGAGATGTAATTGATCCGCGCCGGGGTGCACTCTAAACTTGCGCGGACGGCTAACGTTGTTTGTTCCTCCACAAATGATTGCGTACAATTTTGCAATTTGGACGAGTTCGCAGAGCTTTTACAGCGGGAATCTCACGGGCCAAATTGGTCACGTGAGTCCGCAACGTGCCGCAACGTTAACCAAATTAACAAGACGGGTAAAGTTGAAACTACCCACGCGCTTGGATTACACATAAGTGTGGAATTGAAAGTTTACGCAATCACCCACGTTGGTGAAAGATGGTTACATCGAGGGTAAAAATAGTACGTAAAAAACATTAGTATCGCGTAAAACATCCGGCGAGCGAGGAGACAAAGCGCGGGCCACGCCGCGGCAGCTGCTTTCACATCTGCCCTTCATCCCACCACGTGGCCGCGCACCTCGGCACGTACAAAAAATCTTTACAAATAACTGTACCTTCGCTCGGCAGATGACTTGAACACGTTGTTAAAAGCGCGCCACATCTGCTTCCACACCTTTAAATGTGGCCCGTAACTCATCCTAGTGAACGACACGTTAATGGCACCGGGGGCCGGGGCAAAAACCTACCTCGCGCAGTTCCTTGATCTTGGCGCCGGCCTTGCCGATCACGCAGCCGGCGCGGCTCTGGTGGATTAGTAGACGCACGTCCAGGTCCTGGTCGCCCATGGCCTTGGGTCCCCCCTGCCAAAAAACACCAATATATTACTATTGTGAAGTTCTCGGTATCACCAAGTGATAAACATTTATGCAATTTCCACTTACTTCCGCCAAACATGGCAATATTTCTTTGACAATTTCAAGAAGCGTGTCCACATCTTCAGCCGTTATTGATAACACCCTGAAAATTATGAATACGATTAGTGCGAGGCTCTTGGGCGCGGTAAATGGTAAGAAAATTCACAACACAATATAGAGCTGTTAATACTGTTATACCATCGTAACAAATCAACGGTCAGGGAGGTCTGTTTGCCGGAGTGATAGTTACTTTATAGAAGCGTGATGGCGATGAGGTTTGATATCGGCATGAGCTACACTCGGCATGAGCCGCCGCGGAAACGAGTCTCGCGTGAAAAGATAAGCCCTAACAGAGCAGACGGGACACCGATACGACACCGCGCTCGTGAAAGTGAAATCGTAAGGCTTCCAGTGCGACAGAGTGCATCGTCCGGCAGAGGGTGCTGATGAGGACTGGACTCGAAGTACGGAATGAAGCGCCTAATGCCGGCGGCTGACAGCTGGTGACAACTCAAACACGATCCGACACCTGACTGTTGACGATAGCGTATGTCACGACTCACGAGGGAACACCACTCGCGCATTATATAGATTCAGAGTACATGTTGGCGATATAGTTTACCGTTCGGGGCCGGGGCAATCTGGGACTGTTATAGAGGCTTTGTACTGCGTGGCGGGGCGGCGGGTGCGGGGCGGCGGCGTCCGGCGGGGCGGGACCGGCAACCAAGACACGCTGTAGCCGCGCCGCGCGACCCCACCACCGGCTCGAGCGGGAGCGAGTGGAGTCGCGCGGCGCTAGCCTACTAGGCACAGGGGCGGCTCGGGGGCGCTAGACACCTGCAACTGGCTGCCGGGGGGTTATTCTGCCTACAGCGTACATCGTACGGACCGGCCGCCGAGACGAGCGCCGATCATGGCTGGCCAGTGGCGCGGCCATCATGACTCGGTCTCCTGCGTTTCTTTATCACTTTCATGTTTTATATGAGACTGCGCGTCGCGTGGACATCATCATATAATACAGAAGCAACGGGTCTATCAGGTATTGTTCTTTACCCAGTGGAGACACAGATCAGTGAGCAGTACGGTTATAGAAATTATAAGACTCATAGACGAACCTGTGACGAAAAACATGTTAGGTAGATTACAAATTAATATAATTTAGATCTTAATTCAAATCCGATATTAATACAATCCAATAAGTCAACTTATTATGTACGATACTGATAACTGACAATGCGATATTCATTCTTAAATAAAATATGTATTTATTTATTGTATCTAATGCAATCGGAGCCTTATAAAATGACTAAACAATAACATATAACAAAGTCGCATGTTACTTACAGAGGCTGTAACTTTCGTAAAACAACTGTGAATACATTTGTATAGTACGTTAATTATTCATACTGACCTGGTTTCTCAATTTTGATATATTGGTGCCACCTTTTCCAATGATTGAACCAGCCACCTGTTAGGAAATTACTCTGTAATATTTGTTTAATTCTGTTTACATTAAGTGTACCAATATGACATATTATTTTAATAACAAGTTCCATAAATAACATTAGGTCGCTTCTACAATCGATATCATGTAATAACATTAAGGTCGACTGTTATACCTTTTTTTATGAGCCCTATATTTTGAACTTCGACATTAATATTTTACTAAAATATTTTAAATGTTCAGCAGCTCATGTGGTACTGTACCTTGCTTGGTATGAGAAATGTGACCTCGTCGTCTGAATGTCGCTGCCGCTTCTGCGCGGGACCCTCGTCCCCATACGCGTCCCTCTTCATGTTGGTACCTGCGCGTGCAAATAAAAACTAATGTAAACTTACAATACATTTCACGCCTTTTTCCCCGAAGGAGTAAGCAGAGGTGAAACCAGGGCAACCACTTTTCGCCTTATGTGTTGCGTCCCATGATGTTATGGTGGGCGAGCCTGTCGCCATATTGGATACAATTTCCAGATTCCGAACTGATACTAAGCAAAAACCCAATATCACCGACCCGAGATTCGGACCCGGGAAGCACACGTAGCGGTCATAAATATTTAATACAACTATTTAATTAATGGTGGAACTCTGACACTGCTTACAGTCTTGGTAGACCAAAGTTGAGATGGGGGACAACTTTTTTTTATTGTAGGTGCCCCTGCAGTTTAAACCTGCGAAGGGAACACTGGAATCACCTTACGTACCGACTCCAGGGGCCCGGATGAAAGTTCATAGGGATTTGGAGGAAGGATGGGAACCACTTTAGGGTGAGCGAAGGAGAAATGTACGCGAGCCCTCATTGGCCTCAATGTGAATTTAAAACCTTGAAGTATTCACACTTAACTGTATGCCTAGGTCCGTGACAAAGATCGCCCCGTGCATGGGCGTTTATTTGGTATGAAGACCGAGCGTACAAAAATTTCATAAGGGAGGGTGGCGGTACAACATGGCGATATATTTAATACGAATTGATGCACTACTGTATTGCGATTTATAGATCTATGGCCTCTGCTCAACATGAGTACTTTTTGGGTTAATAGAATATCCGTCACTATTAACAGACAATAGAAGACAAAAGTAAAGAGACATTAAATAGCTAGAATAAATAAATATTAGATGGATTTAGTGAATTCAGACGAAAAAAAACATAACGATCAGCTTCAGATTATGGATACGCATGTTCATCGCTAAAACTTAATCTTGGGAAGCGACTAAAGTCCTAATATATAGAACGAATTTATCAAACGTTGCCGTAGCGGCAGCTACCTTCACCGGTTTAGAGCTATATATGTACGAACTTCTGATGTTTAAGCCTATTCCTTATTTTTTAAATATTTTGACCTAGTTACAGATTTTGGATATGTAAAGTCCGATCCTGAAACCAAAGTGCGCCAATGTTTCTAATAGGTATGCTAATATTACATAGATTTGGTCCTTCGAACAAGACACTAGTTCATCATTCATTTTCATCTCAAAGCAAATTATTACCATGGAAAGCCCTAAAAGAAAGGAAGTATGTTTATTCAAGTCTATGACCGCCAAAAAAAAGCGTAACAGTACCTATCAAGATGCTCTTCGATCCGAAAAACCTACAACCTAATTCAACGAATCCACATAATTCATCTATATTTAGCTAAAACGATAATGAAGATTATTATGAGTCGTGATTACATCTCGAATACTGTGATTACCATTCATCAAAAGGATGTACTCTGACAAGCGAACACACACATAGAACGGATTACATGCGTAATGAGCGATCAATAACATTAATGAGTGGAAATGAACTCTTCAACTGCGGTAAATTACGAGAGGATTGGCCTTGCTCATAGCGAAAATAATGCCAGCATTCGTAAATTATCGAATAATATTTATGATGGAATTTTTATTTCTGTTATTCGGGTAATTTTTGATTGGTGTCTTGGTGATTCGACCCATCACCGGAGGTCTCAATGATATATTTTTACTTTTATATTTTCCGACCGTAGTAGCATAACGTACCGAATTCATATTTTTTCCTTGCGTCTCACTTTCATTTGGAGGAATATAAGAGTGGCCTATATTATGTTAATCTAGAACACGTCTCTCTGTGTGCCAAATCAATTTAGCAATATTTGCAAGATTAGCCGACAAACATCACATATTCACATGTATGATATTAAAGGAATTAACTCTGTTCTATAAGCCATTGACATAATACTATTATTATGTCAACGGATATATTATACTAAAGAATTATGACCATGTTTAAAAAACATGAGATAAAAAATTACAGAAGGAAAATCATAATTTAAAACCGAAGGAATTCACTCTATTCCCTTTCGTCATTAATATCACAGTATAAACAATTCGATTATCCCGGATCCAACCCCACACGAAACATTCAAACATTGTGACAGTGGCGTGTCAAGACAGAAAAGGGTTGCAGCGGGAGCCGGCGGGACTAGGAGGCGCCGCTATCCCAATATGGATCCCATTACCTACACTCACAAATCAGATACAAAGACAATTAGCTTCGACGCGTTTTGTTTGTAACATTCGTGTCTAGACGTTGGTGGCTGAGATTTTTATTGCCTCTAAAAAGTTTACGAGCTCCCTCAGTAACATAGGCATAGCAGTTACTATTTGTGGTTAAGGTATTCTAGATTTTATACAAAAGTTACACGTTATATCATAGCTTGAAATATTTTATTATCGATCTATTTTAACATTGTAAGCTTTTAAAATTATTACAATGCTATTGCATTTAATATTATTGTATCAGATTAGGATGATACTTTAAATATAACTTCATTTTTAACTTTAATATATATTATACAATTTTGATATCATACGATTTATTTATAGTTATTATAATTTCCTTGTGTAATCTTTACTTCGATCGAAAATTTAATAATACAATATATTTTTAATGAGTTTTAAAAATAGATAATATAACCAGTTAGTTGCAGACATAAATACATTTTTATTATAAAAGACGTGGGTTCTAAAAGATAAAAATAATTTGCTTCTTTAGAATATTTGAAGAAGCAACGAAAATACCTGTACAAATGAAAATAACAAATATTCTTGGAAGAAAATTCTGCGAAAATCGAAAAAGATAATATACGAACGTAAATAGAAACGACGCAATAAGTAAAATAGAAATCCTTTGAATCTGTATTGGAATATTCTGTACAAGTAAAGGTTATAATAGAGACAGGTTTACATTGTACCATGTTTATAATTTATATTATGTTGGTGTTGGTCTTCATTTACATAGAATACTTATTAGTAGTTATTAGTCGTTATACCATTATTTTAAAGAATTATGAACTTAATGCATGAATGCGGTTAATTTATTATTGAAATAATAATAGTTGTCTTATAATTTTATTGACAGACTGAACAATGAAGTTCGAACTACAATTTCAGGAAAAAAATAAACATACGTTGAATTTTGTGCCGAATATATAATACTAACAAAGGTTGTACAGATTTTGCCTGCCCAATGCCTCCTACATGGCCGCAAAAATCCTTGTTGCCGTTTTAAATTACCTATACTCAAAAAAGGATACCAAAATAAACATGAAAATAAAGGTGGAACAGATTTGAAGCGAAAATAGCGCAATAGAACAAAGTATTAGAGTTGGGTTCGAGAGCGGTACCTCATGTTAACTGCAGTTAGTTTAAAAGTTTAGTCGGAAACTATTACGGGAATGGCTGCTGGCGTGTCGGACGCGCTACGAAGCCTTCAGTTGCACCACTTTGCAGGTTTGTGTTTTGGCACGCTCGCCATGTGCATACTTTCGCTTTAGATGCATTATTTTATCGATATTATCTTTTACTATACTTCATATTTAATGTATTTTTATATACTATATATTATATATGTACTAAATGTCAATTTGATTTGACGACCACATAATAGTTACAGCTAAATATAGGTCTCCTAAAGATTTCCAGGCTGCTATGAGTGATTAAAATCAATTTGTTATTCATGTATTTAATTTTTTTGTAAAACGTATTATAATTAACATTTCCGGGTAAAAAAAATCGTATTTATGTGTTCAAAAATACTTTTCCTAATCAAATTAGCAACATCCTTAACAATTAATCTGTTTGAGAAAAATAATATTAGGGAAAATGGATTTATATTTACATGCGTTTCGTTATCAAAATAACAGGAACTGATTTTATTATAAAATCCCGTGTTCTAATTAAATACTTGGCGATGTGCATTTTAATGGTTTAGCAATGTAGAAGTTTTATAACATCGCTTTAGCTTCGTGTAAAGCAATTAAATGAAACTCAATTCCCGCAGAGTACACAATATTGTTATACTCTAAACAAATATAAGTATCATCCCTTGGCACACAAACGGCTATATTTTCCCACAGGTCGCGTTAAGTGTCACCATCCACAGCATATGCTAATTCGTGGCGTATACAAGGCAGCAGGTGAACGGGGTCAGTGACTCGCGCCCCGCCGGCACCGCGGGCCCGTACGGCCGCACAAAAGGGTGCCAATACACAGCCTATCATAGCCCTGACAAAGGCTTAAACTTTCTTAATTTCCTGTAATTCCGCTTTTTAAGTTCGCCGTCTATTGTGGCGCGTATCGTTCGCAAAGTTATTAGGCATTTCCCCGCCGCCTTTGTACAGTTGCGGATGTTTTATTGAGGCGGCAAACGAACCGCGAGATATTCCACTTATTTTATATAATTAAGATGCGAATGAAGCTAAAGGTTAAGCAAATTCATTACGCGGTCGTAAAAAATTCTAAGTCTGAATCGACACGTGTGGAGTGAAAGAGCGGCAGTGAACAATAAATTAACCCCAAATGAAATGCAAACTTTTCTCCCCGAGTATACTGAACAATGTACGGTCAAACTTGCAAATTCTAAACTAGGTTGAGGTCTATCGAAACGGGTACAATTAAACGCATGAATGGAACAAGCACTACTGGAGCGGGACCCGCTGCCGCCCCGGCAGGTGTTCCTCGCACAAAGACGAAGTGCCAGTCTAAAGACCTCGCGCAAAAAATGTTATAAAAAAGCCCGAGCAAGCGGTTCACAAAATGTCACTACCAGCTGTCTCACCTGCGATCCATTTCTATAGACTCTACGGCTCCTTTCGGATCGGCCCGTGGCATTTTTACTCAATTATCTTTTTGGCATAGCGGAATGGTTTTGTTATGTTACGTTAGCGAGCATTAAAAGTAACAACATTGATAATAGGGGACACGACATAAAGAAAAATATAAAGAAATCTTAGTTCGCTAAAGAAATTAACACAGAAATTGAAACACAACACGAACAAAAACAATTAGAAAAGAACTCACCAATTGTTTCAGCCGGAGGGTTTACTCAAAGGAGATGTACACCTAGAACAAGAGACATACATTAGATTCGTCACGGTCAATTTATGGATTAAAAAACGTTATCACAATAACTGATGTGCCTACATAATAATAGTGTGAGCGCGTGGTGTGGCACATGTGTGCTATTTTCGCGTGTGTCCATTGGGAGGCTCGCGAGTGGACTGCTGCCGACAGGGCTCGGCACGGGCGTTAGTAAGGCACCGGCGAGACTCGGAGGCGCCAGTGGTGCACATGCGCACCACCCGCCGCCCCGTCAATAACACCCTGCCTGCCTCTCATTGTGCCCCGGAAACGACGACTTAACGACTCACACCGCAAGACACCCTGCTTTGTGTCTTCGTCTGTCATCACCACCAACATCTCTTACGCCACTAACACTACACCATCTGTGCCGGCCTTCATGTATACGATCAAAATTTTGATATAACGCTCTTTATTTAAGCCCCTATTTTCCTTTCTTCATTACCCGACATCAAAAAAGGGAGTTTATCAATTCGGCGTGATTTTTTTTAAATTTTATATTACAAGTCCTATAAGTCATTCAATACATCACACGAATTCTATTATTCAGTATCGTTTGTTTACTTTATTATGGATACACTACCTACCAAGAAACACGTTCCCAGAAACATTGGTGCTTAGCTACTGACTGTCTGTGTAATATCGCATTACGACAAACCACTTCATACATTTCCAAGTTAGTCGGCATTACCGGAATTTTTATTAGGCATCTTTAAGGGAACTAAAATATTCCTAAAAGTATCCTAATTAACATTGTAACGAAATAAGTAGAAATTGGAATTCATAATGTAGTTTGAAATACTTCTCGCGGTTGCCCAAGTTAATCTGTTTCAAAGAAATACTTGTTCGATATCTTGAAATACCTTATTATGAAGAAGTTATTACGCCCGACAAAATATTTCAACACGACATTCTATGTCTCCAAGTTTGATTAATCTTCGTTTGTCCAATTGTATTTGAAACTTTGTTTTTGAAATTTCTACTTGTGTATCTAATCCATGTTCCATAAATACCAAGTCCTCAGAAGACAATGCTTATGGAAACACCAAACTTAAGTTTGGCGATCGCCTCTCGAGCCAATGTTCTTAAGATCACGTTCGTTCGATTCTTGGCTAAAACCCAATTATAACTGGGAATTAGTAAGATGGTGGAATTGCCCTACACTATCTTAAGGCTGTATTATTGAACGTAGTAATTTTGCAACATATTTTATATACCCAATTTTTAATAGGGTAGTTTTTATATTATGTGACACAAAAATATTTGTAAATTGATTCATCAAACTTTGACAACCCTTTTACATAATAAAAAATATCATTTTTCTCTTCCTTCTTTATTTCATTAATTAATGACGAAGACAATTCTAGGAAAAATGCTATATTTTGCTATATACGAAAGATTTGATTCATTCACGCTACATTATTGTGATTATAATAACTACACGAAAATAAGATTGAAATAAAGATAACATCCACACAGCGCGAGTCTCTAACAAAAATAAATTACATACGCACGAGATTAAGTTAGTACAAACATAAATATTAAGTAAGACCTACATAATGTTCTGCCAAGACGTCCATAATTACTTTATCTATGTACAATAATTACCAAACCCGTAGTATAGATATTCAGCGGCGGCGAGGCACTCGCATGCGACTTCGTCGTTAAGAAGTGTTAAAGCTCACCTACGACCTCACTTTGACAAATTAAACACAAATTAATTCGGAAAAAGGCTCACGTGTATTCATTATGATATGTAAGCTTTTAAAAGAAATTATATAACGATCTGGTTCGAAGGACCATTAAATTTTACTAGTATCGCTGGTGGACAAAATCTAATTACTTTTCCATGTAGAGAACGCTACGGACTCGTAGATCATACAGTCATGAGCCAGATTTGTTGGGTAAATAATGTTGTCTAATTTAGTTGGCCTTAAGGATATAATATGTGTAACCATATAAATTCCATTTATATTCATTTTTCTATTCGTTTATCTATAGAGCAACTAATTAGTGTCGAAATGCGTTCAAAGAGAATAAGTAATAATATGAAAAAAGAATGCAATGTATGAGTCGCTCCAACGCAGCTCTACGTAGCAGCAGTATGAAGAATTAGCCTAAAGATTCTTGATTCTATCGTATTTTCTCACACGATAAACAATCCCGTCTCCCGCGCGGATGCCGCCACTCGACCGCCGGAAGCTCGCACCGCAAAGAATGCGACTAGATCTATTATTTTGACTTCTATTGAGAGTGTGCACTGTTCAGTTACTTTGAACATGCTATGAGGAAGATAGGAAGTCATTCTTAATTGTCGCCATTAAACTGACCAGAAATGTGAAAAAATTACTTCTCTACAAATTGCATCAACTTAGACCTGATAAAATTAGCATAAATGTGTCCAAACATTACACCTTTTAATCAAACGAGCATAATGCGCTAAATTGCGAACTAGTTCGTCTAACGCCGAAAAGGTAATAGATCCAAACACTCTATTTCCAAACTTGTTACGTGATTTCTTCTCGCAAATGGTGGCAATACGTGGGAAGTTAAGCCGCTGTAGGCAAAGGCTGTTACAAAAATACCCCAATGAAGGTGTCGTAGAAGGCGTGCGATACTTTGGTACAAATAAAAAAAAAACACAAAAACGTATGAAGCTTAATACTTCAAAGGTCAAACATAATGCCGAAGTGTGCCGGATACTTTTCTTAGAATAAAAATACTATCGTACTCAATACGCTAGCCTTTACTTTGACAAAACACTCACACACCTAATGTGCAATTTGCTCGATTTTAGATAATAGCAGGGGGCTAGAAAATGAGCAAGTTGTGAATGTAAGTGATCATCGACACTCATGAACAAGAATCGTGCGTCGACTACCCGACCTTAGAGAAGTGGAAAGCAAAGTTTGAATAGCAGATTAACTGCATCGAATACACAGAACATGTTTTTGTAAGCAGATATACTTATAAATGAGGTTGTTACATCCCTAAACAACAATACATCAGGTCAAAAAA
The DNA here is from genome assembly GCF_014839805.1 of Manduca sexta. Lineage (NCBI taxonomy): Eukaryota > Metazoa > Arthropoda > Insecta > Lepidoptera > Sphingidae > Manduca > Manduca sexta. The sequence continues at coordinate 4,641,586 of NC_051130.1, forward strand.
TATTCGATACAAAAAATGGTCATAACGTCAAAACAACTAATGACCGGCGAGTGTTGTAAATTACTTTCAAAGCGTCCCTAAGATACCATCCAAATATACGTGGCGATCAAAGCACGATGTTGGGGAATGATAATTCGTCTTGAACTAAAAATAAAGTTTATTTGAATTTGAATTTACAATAATTGTGCATTGTATTCGTGACCGTTGTCGGCTGCCAAAGAGAGGCTGCGACGGGGGTTCCCGGCCGATCCTCACACCCGACGCGCCGACGCTCCGTTTTATTGGCCATCACCGGTCCGCCAATCTTGTGTGCGCGTCGGTTCAACTGATGCCCGCGAAGCGACGGTGATTCGTTGTTTTAAACTGCCGCGTCGACTGCAAGGTCGTCGGTGCGGCCCGTTGATCGCCGTGTCACGGCGCAGCCCGCCGTGTGGCAGAATAGCGGGCCGCATAGAGCTTATTAAATTACGGCGCCAACATGCCCCCCGCCTTGGAAGGACCCTCTTCCAATGTTGAGTCCTGCAGGGGGCATATTGTAGAGAACGAGCGCCGTACAATTCCTGACGCGGTCTTTATGACGGCTGTCCTGCTCACGCCGTCTTTGCCTGGAACAGTATACAAAATCCGCCCGAAACTCCATTTGAGGGGCGGAATGTTATCTTGTTTTAAAACGACAAGTGTGTTAGGTTTCAAGTCGGGTTTCTTCGTTTTCCATTTAGTTCGACTTTGCATTTCCGAAATGTATTCACGCACCCATCGTGCCCAGAAATGTTGCCGAGTTTTTTCGATTCGTTGATAACGGTTGAGATTCAATGTCGGAGTATCTATGTAATCTGCCACAGCTGGTGCGGTGACTGGTCGTCCAATCAAAAAATGGCCAGGACTCAACGGCTCAAAGTCGGATGGGTCTGAGGACATTGGACTTAAAGGACGAGAATTAAGGATTGCTTCAATTTGTGATAATAATGTGGTTAACTCTTCGAAAGTTAAATGCGAATTGCCTAATGATCGCAGCAGGTGATGTTTGCATGACTTCACACCAGCCTCCCAGAGGCCACCAAAATGGGGTGAATATGGAGGAATAAATTTAAAATTAATATTTTGAGTAGTTGCGTATTCAACGATATCAGCTGAGCAGGTTGATATGAATTTAGTGAATTCTGTCATTAAACCTACAAAATTTCTACCATTGTCTGAGTATATATCAGAGGGCTTACCCCGACGTGAAATGAATCGTTTTAAAGCTAATAAATAAGCGTCTGTGGAAAGGTCACTGACCAGCTCTAGATGAACAGCCCGAGTTACAAAACAAACAGACATATGTAACCCTTGATAAGCTTAGCACCCCTACCTTTCCGATTCAATATAAGAACTGGCCCAGCATAATCAACACCGCAGCGCAAAAATGGAAAACTGGGTGTGATTCTATCCTTTGGCAGATTGCCCATTATAGGAGTCAGTGTTTTACCTCTAAATCTACGACAGGTGACACATTCATGTACAATTTTCCTTGCCAGGTTTCTGCCTGCAACCGGCCAGTATGAATCACGCACGTTGTACAGAAGTGCCTGCGGCCCTGCATGCTTCAACCGTTGATGCTCAAAGCGAAACAAAGCACTGTAAACCAATGTTTGGAAAAAATTAAAATAGGATGTTTTTTATCATACATAAACTCAAGCGAGTTGGCTAAACGACCACCTACTCGCAGTATCTTGTTTTCATCAACGAACAAGTTTAAATTTGACAAATTGCCTTTTACCCTGTTTACATTATTTGTGTTGGTATTCAATTTCGAAGTAAGTTCAGTACCAAATGATTCTAATTGCGATAATCGAGCTAGCATTAATTCAGAGTTTCTTAGTTCGGCGACAGAGATGGCGCCACTGAGACGGTTGTTTTTGTGGCGTGTATTGAATATAAAACGAAGTACATAGGCAGCAGCACGTCTCATACGATTGTATTGTGAAAATCTAGAGAAAGGAAACAGAGACTGTGGTAATTTCACATTGGCATTTAATGAAATTGTTGTTTTTGATTTAAGCTCTGGTAAATTTTCACTCTGACATAATTGAGAATTATTATATTCATAATTATTATCCATGTTAGGCTCACTTAAAAATGATGGACCATGCAACCAATGGTTAGAAGTTAAATTCTCAATTCGCGTTCCGCGCGAAACTATGTCGGCAGGATTGTCCGTGGTACGAACATGACGCCATGGATGTTCCTTTGTAATTTCATGAATTTCAGCAACTCTATTTTGAACAAATGTCTTTAATAAATTAGGGGTCATACGCAACCATCCTAATACTATTGTGGAGTCACACCAAAATACTACATTTCGAAATTCGGTGTGTAATGACTCGCGTACCTTGTCATAAAGTCTAGCCCCGAGTAAGGCCCCACACAATTCTAGTCTAGGTATACTCACTGGTTTTAAAGGAGCAACCTTGCTTTTAGAACATAATAAATTGCATGATACAGTTGAATCGGTGTTGACGGTGCGTACATAGACACATGCGCCGTATGCCGCTTCTGAAGCGTCTGTAAATATATGCAATTCAATATAACTGGGATTAGAACTTACTACATGTCGTGGTATCTTTATGGTGTTTAGCATAGGCAAAGAATTAGCAAACCTATGCCATACTTGAATAACATCATTGGGTAACTCGTCATCCCAATCTAACTTTAGTAACCATAATTTCTGAAGCATTATCTTGGCAGTAATAATCAACGGGCTAAGTAGGCCTAGTGGATCAAAAATTTGTGATATTATGGATATAATGTAGCGCTTTGTAATCTTTTGCTCAGTGTTAATATAATGTGAATTAAAATAGAACTCATCACTTGAGTTATGCCAACCTATACCTAAGGTTTTGCATTGACATTTTCGCCTAATGTTAATGATTTCAAATGACTTGATAAGTCTAAATCTACTTCTGTTGTATTGCAATCAAAATTGTACATCCACTTGCGTAGTGGAAAACAACCAGACTTTAGTAGCTTAGAAATTGCCAAACAATTATTTAACAAAGTTTCTTTGTTATCATGTCCCGTGATCATGTCGTCTACATAAAAATCCTGATTTATGACGCGCTTAATTTCAGGATCTTTACTTTCGCATGCGAGCTGCTTTAGACATCTACAGCTAAGAAACGGCGCGGACGCGGTTCCGTAAGTGACTGTATTTAAACGATAAATGCTTAACGGCTCTGATGAATGATTTCGCCATAAAATAAGTTGCAGGTCGCGTTGATCGTTATCAACTAAACACTGCCGGTACATTTTCTCGACATCTGCGCAAGCAACGTACTTGTGTTGTCGAAAACGTATTAAAATGGATACTAAATCTCCCTGAATGGGTGGTCCTACCATTTGCAAGTCATTCAGTGAGATGCCGGTGCTGGAAGGACAACTGGCATCAAATACTACACGCAGCTTAGTGGTGGTACTGTGTTCGCGTAATACGCCGTGATGCGGCATGAAATAATGATCATTTCCGTATTTCTCTACACGAGTCATGTGCCCTAGACTAATGTATTCGTTTATGAATTCTGTGTACAATTTTTTGTAATTAGGATCGCGCTCTAAACGTTTTTCTAATGATAAAAAACGTTTCTTAGCTGTGCAAAATGTTTCGCCTAACTTGTCAGCTGATAATTTTAAAGGAATACGTACAGAGAACCTTCCATCATCACCACGCGTTGTAGTTTTGACGTAAAGCTCCTCGCACGCACGTTCCTCTGGAGTAAACTTATCAGCACCTGACCTGGGAAGCTCCTCCAGCTCCCAAAATTGTCTTAAATGTGTTTCAATGGACTGTGAAAAGTTACAATTTATGTGATTATTTTGTAAATAATTTGTTACTGGGCCTGATATAATCCAGCCTAGATGTGTGTCTTGTAAGATGGGACCGCTGGACAACCTTATCCTATCAGTTTTAATAGGTCCCAGAATAAGTCTGCGCCTAACAATAAGTCTATCTTGTGACATTTATAGAATTCTGGATTGGCCAACTGAATATTGTTGGGTATGTCAATAGACCGTGCACATGTAATTGCTGGTAGTGTAGATGTAATGTTGGGCAAAACAAAACATTGTATTTGTGTGGAGAATTGATGATTGTGTGATTTGAATTTTATTTGACAGGACTGTGTTGAGTGTATCACCGAGTTCCCAACTCCTCTAATTTCTTGAGTGGACTGTATTAATGGTATATTAAGTTTGTTGCATAAAGATTGTGTGATGAAAGAGCGCTGACTGCCACTATCGAGTAAGGCATGCGCTTTGTAGTAAATGTTTTGTGAATCAGCTACACTTATTTCTGCTATTGACAGCAAAACTGGTTGGTTGCTGGATGAATATGTAGTGTGTTTATCATATTCAATGTGTGCCTTGTTGGCTTGTATTGTTTGTATAGAATTGTCAGTATTGTGTGTGTCTGTAACTTGTGAAAATGTGGCAGCAGGTTGCTTTAAATGATTGGAAACAGATTGTGTAGACTCATCGCTATTGTGTACTAGTGTGTTGTGTTTCTTGTTGCATAGCCTACATGACCCAAGTTTGCAGTTGTTGACAGTGTGCCCGAGCGCAGACAGTTAATACATAAATTGTTTTTCTTAATTAATGACAACTTTGATTCTAAATTTAAATTATGAAATTTTTGGCAAGAATAAATAGGATGATTAGAGTTGCATGCTAAACAAAGTTTCTTGTGTTGATTATAACTGCAATACTGCTGCGGCTTGGTGTTTGTAACATGAGCATGAATTTTATTGTTATTGTGCATAATAACTTTATAATTGCTCTGCTTACCATGAGAAAGCTGTAATGATTCTAACATGTCTGCTCTGTTTTTTAAGAAATTAATTAAATCTTGAATATTTAATTTTGAGTCACTTTTACTAGACAATAAATCACCTTTTTTCTGCTCCCACTCACGTTCAGTGGTTATGTCAAGCTTAGAAACAATTAAATATATTAATAGAGTATCCCAGTGTTCTGTGGGCTCACCTAATATGCTTAAAGCACGTAAATTTTTGAGAACATTGTCAATGAGTGCTTTAATTAAGACGGGTGACTCTTTATTCAATACATTCATAGTAAATAGTGATTTTACATGACTCTGTGTAAGTAACCTGCTATTGTTAAATCGGTTCAATAGTAACTCCCAGGCAACATTGTAGTTGTCACTAGAAAACTGTACTGAATTGATAACTAATGCTGCACTGCCCTTTAATGATGATCTAAGATAATGGAACTTTTGAATGTCGCTAATATCTTTGGAACTGTGAACTAGAGACACGAATGTATCGCGGTACTCGAGCCAGTCCTCACATGAACCATCAAAGGTAGGCGTGCGAATTGTGGGCATTTTGATGTGTGAGTTTGTGTGCTTGGTATTGTTACCCTCGTCATGATTAATAATGGGTTCACTTTTAAAATTGTACGCACATTCGGCTATAGCTACGGTATTGTAATAAATGTCTTCAAATGACTCCCCTAAGTGTTAGCTGTTCATCTATGTCTGATTCAGGTGCACATTCCTCTATCCTAGACTGAACAGAGTTGAATTCACAAAATAAGTTCGCGGCACCTTGAATACGCAACTTTAGGTCCTCGCGCTTTTGATCCGTTAATGCGACACTTGAGTCTAATGAGTTTACGAATTTAGTGAATTTAGTCAACCTGCCCTTTAGAACACCACGCTTTCTAATGAGTTCCCGGGGTATGGCGTCATAAGTATCAGTAGATTTTTGGGGTGATTCACCGGACAATACCATTGTGGCGGCCTAAGTAAGGATAATGCAAAGTTCTTACAGTGAGCGAGTTGATAATTCCTGGTTGCGTCTCACGATGCGCACTCGTAGCTCAGCAAACACACCGCGTCTCGAGCTGCCTCGCGATGTGTACGCGTAGTTCAGCAAACACACCGCGCCTCGAGCTGCTGCTGCGATCACTCGGCAACCCGAACCCGGAAATACCGCTGGAATCAATTTAATTGTTGCGATTAGTATGAAGCAAAGCTGATCGGGTATAGGTGATGGGATGGGTGGCCGGCCGTATGTATGGCTGTGAAGGTGATCGGGCGGCTCGATGACGGCTTTTTGATACTTGGCAGTCTTGTTTCTTGAATTGTTCGGTTCGACGACGGTTCTTGCGATTAATAATGTTCGGCTCGAAGGTCCAGCATGTTGGGGAATGATAATTCGTCTTGAACTAAAAATAAAGTTTATTTGAATTTGAATTTACAATAATTGTGCATTGTATTCGTGACCGTTGTCGGCTGCCAAAGAGAGGCTGCGACGGGGGTTCCCGGCCGATCCTCACACCCGACGCGCCGACGCTCCGTTTTATTGGCCATCACCGGTCCGCCAATCTTGTGTGCGCGTCGGTTCAACTGATGCCCGCGAAGCGACGGTGATTCGTTGTTTTAAACTGCCGCGTCGACTGCAAGGTCGTCGGTGCGGCCCGTTGATCGCCGTGTCACGGCGCAGCCCGCCGTGTGGCAGAATAGCGGGCCGCATAGAGCTTATTAAATTACGGCGCCAACACACGATATATCTGTTTGGACTACATTTCATAAATATCGGTAGGCATACATTTGTGGGTATTTGTCAATAGCTAATGGCTAATAGCCCGGCCATGAAGCGACGTCGAAGACAATCGTCGCCGGGGCAACGGGACAACAACAAAAATGCGCCACGCGACGCGCCACGGACACGATTATGTAACTGTAATGCAACCGATACCGTCTATTTGAAGCTTCATGTATTTTATATTGCAGGCACCGTGCATATTAAATGAAATCGTATAAGGGTGTTGTACACGCCAAACCGCGTTTGCAATGTAAACGTGCAAGAACCTTAATGCGACTAGGATGACATTATATAAAATTACTATTGATTCATTTAAGATATATGGAGTTTCATAAACTTTAAGCGAAATAATAATTAAATTAGATTTTATAACAAAATTAATTAAGGAGTACGAAGTATTGATGACTAAAACAAATGTTAAGATACCGTGAACTGAATCTAACACAAATTTGGTCATGATAAGAAAAGTCTATTCTAAAAATAAAGGCCATTTATGGCACATGCAAAATGCAAATGACTCAAGTATCACAACAAAAGGTACTTTAATATTCAAGTTAGTAATTGTTTTGAGAGTCTATGCCAGCCGTGACAGTACGCAGCACACATCAATAGTGTGCGACACGTCAGGTGGTACAAAATAATAAAATATCATGTCCTCCGTGAGAACCACACATGTGCAGGAATAATCATGCGCTGACCTAATTATCGTGACTGGCTTTTCTTTCTTAGAAATATAATTTTAAGCTAATAATGGCGGACGTCTTCAGCTACGAGTCTGTAATTTGCCCGACAGTGGCTGCTGAAATATTCAGCGAGGCGATGAGAACGAAGCGAGTGCACGCCACCCCGGCGGGTGTCTGCTAGCCAGCCCTCAAGTAACCATGAGGTCTTACGACGCCACACGCCATCGCCTTGCGACCAACGGCCGCCTTACCGGGGAACCGACAGATGTCTTCCGACTTAAATACTATCTGTCTTTACAATCGTCACTGTAATTGAGGGTTATTAGAAGTAGCCAGCGTCGAAATAATATCGAGGGTAGCATAAAGCGTTTGCCGGCCAACAAGAAGAACTTTGATAAATAATGAATGTGTTAGAAAGGCCGCCGAGTTTTCTACGTCGAATTTAAAGGCGGGAAATTGCTTGGTAGCGGGAATAATGTTTTAACAACATTGCTTCTGCCTGTCGACGTACCTTACGATGTATTGGATAATTCATAGAATATCATACCCCTTATTTCAGGTAACTAAGCGCGCGAAATACACGGTGTCGTATTTTCCACTAAAACGATTCTTATGCGATAAATTTAGGGACATTTAGAAAACGAGGGCTTTGCGAAGGTGGGCAAGTACCTAATCTATTATTGATAGAGGCTTTACAAGAGCCCTTTAGTGAAGGATGATTCGATTATGGCAACTGGTTGAAACATCTTGTTATTTTTTCTTTTATAACGGAAGCTAATAAGGAAGGTTGATATAAGAAAATGGCTGGTGTAGGTAAATATGTTCATAGCAGTATATAAATAGATTATTAAAAATTACTACGGAATTACGAACTAGTTTTAAACTAGTTTAAATAAATTATATATAAAAGGTTGATGTTTTTGCAATCTGCATCCATGGCTATCAAGTTTTTTTTTATGCTAGTATAGCTTAAGGCAAATCTTCAACCAAATAGTATTTTAATTCCAGTAGGGCATGAACTTCTAAATGATCGGAAAATATTCAGTTTAGATATTATAGTTGTTAAACTGATAGTTTCTGATAATTAATATAAGGTGACAGATATGCAAATAATGCATCCGCTATTCGCGTCCTATTACGTAATAGGCAGGCGCCCAACCAAGAATGTGAAAATTTAACCACGTCTTTAGTAAAAAAAATAATTGCGCGTCAGATGGTAGTCACAATAATATGACCATATATAATATACATTTTATATGTACAGAATGATCACAATTGTATTATTGTCACTTGATATAAAGCAATCGCGGTAATTTCACGGTTGAGACGGCACGGTCGCACCCGTATCCCTCTCGCTCGTCGTCTGAGAGCTAACCAAGCGCGAAAACATTACATTACTTTAAACTGTAATCCGCTACAGTTTATTTTAAAAACAAATACTGCATCGCCTCATTGCTTTAATAGCAGCATATTGAAACTGTAAATTATGAGGTACAGGATTCAATTTCCAGGTTGGACAATTAATAGATTATAAGAATATATTTTTTTGTATCCATATGGGGATAAAAGGTATAAGTGTATACTGCACCGCTCTGGAAAAGGTATTTCATAATATCCTTGATTTTATCCAGTGCCTCCCAATGTAAGGGGATCCCTAACAGCCTACATACATCAAATAGGGGCGACATCAATCTATTTCGGGCGCTACGTCGCGTCATCAGACTGCGTTGATGTGTCTTCATCATTAAGAACCGCCTAAGTTAAGGGAAGGCAAGTGAGACACAGCTTAATGAAATTTAACTTACAAAATTTATTTTGGTAAATATAGACGGATGCAATGCCGTAATGGAAGAGAATACTAGTTAAGACCTAAATGGATATTTAGCAATTTTTAGTTATATCAAAGTAATAATTATTTCATTATGGATAGTTATTTTCATAGTACTAAACATTGCTAGTTCTTTCAATCTGGTGTGGATTTCGTTCGTAAAACGCATCAACGTAATATAATAACCTATTTTGAACAATTTCCAACTTATTTTAAGTATAGCAGGTACAAGTATTGCAAATAGTATGAAATGATTTATCGGCTTAAGAATATTCTGAAACATGAATGACGAGATCAGATTATCTAAGTTATATTATAAATGCGAAAGTTTGTAAACATTTTTGGATATTTGTATGTTTGTTAGAAGTAAACGCAGAAACAGCTGAAGGGATTGCGATGAAATTTGGCCCGCAGATAGACCATCCTGGATTAAAAGAAGGCTACTTTTTATGCCGGTAATTTACTCCTATATAATATAATGGAATTTTTTAAATCAGATTTTTAAATAAGTGTCGCTGGATATTATATGTGGTCCTATAAATCTAGTGTTTTAGGGACCTCTGAACGGGAAGGGCTTTTCATGCGGACGAAACTGCATCTACACCTAGTTAGTAATATTGGCCACCCAGGAAGGCTGATGGCACGTTTCTGGAAATACATTACAAGGCTCAGCTTTACCCGCGTCAAACGCTTTTCCCGCTACAAAAATCCCTACATCACTATACCGATCCATCTGTCCTACACCAGCGCTATCAACTTAATACACAGATTAATTCAAATATTTCCCATGGAAGCAAATTACCGGGAAAAAGGTGACCTATATTAACCCATTTGCCATGGATTACATAATAAGGTTATTTTTCCGTGACACGCGTAATGTCATGTAACTGTCATGTTAGCCGGCTAACATGTCAAGCATTAAGTGGTTAATGCAGATCATGTTCTATCCGTGTGTCAAATTTAAATTAAATCTGTTTAACAGTTACTGCATTTACTTCTTTAACAAATATCTAAACATTATCACATACATGAGCTTTTATACTATTTATTAGTAAGAAATAATAGTCAAACAAGATTATAACTAAGCACAACATTATCAATTATGTAAGGCAAATTTACTTTAAACACAACTTTTAACTTAAAACAACGCCGATTGTATAAATTACATTTATTTGAAGCAAACCGTTTAATCAATTAGGAAAAATGGGGAAGTTCAAAAACCCTCACACGCCCCTGGTGGCCTTTCAGAAAACGACCGTCCGTTCGGCTCCGTGGAACGACGTAGTGCGTGAATATTTGATGGGTCTATCGATCATAACTTCTTTGTGCCAGTTCGGCTGAAGGGAGGCGCGTTACCATGTCTGTCTGCGATCGACTAACTCTTTCACTAAACTCATTAGGCTATTTCTGGATACTATCACTAACTCCAAAATCTATGAAGGGTATTTGAGTAGAAAAATGTACGATATTTTAGCTCAAAAAGCTAATTATTAAAATTGGGGCTTGAAGAAGTCATTACATAACAATTATTAACATCGAGATTTACTATACGAGTTCTTAACCCTACCCAGTTTGAAAGATTCGATATATTAAACGCATGCCAGGAACCATAGTTTTAGATTTTAATAACAACTTACATAAGAATCTTAGTCTATGAAACCCCGTTCATTTGTACAGTCCGTGAATATAATTTACGTAACAAACCTTCGAGTAATATTGACTGTTAGAACAATTCCCAGAACTACCTACATTGGAAAACTAAACGGAGTCGAAATGATTACAGAAAATTAGCCCCGTTTATTGAATTTAATACTCTTTGTCATACTGTCCTCTACATGTCCCCATTAAAAAATATAATGACAAAGACAAAAGACTTCAATCGCACGGAACAGGGAGGCAATTTGTCTGGCGTTTGAATATTGAAAGTTAGCGTGCAAGTCCGTAAAGTAAAAGGAATTAGCAATGACGCATTTAACGATGTAATGGGGGTACACTGCATCAGTTATGAAGACGGCCGGCGGTTACCAGACAAAAATAGTCTAGAATAGTGAGAAATGTATCAGACAGCCGTATCGTGAGTGTAATTGGAGAGTGCGGTGGGCGTGCCGCACGCCATGGCGCGCCGCTCGCTCGGACAGGAGACATCTTGTATGTATTTGCTTCTGTGGTAATTTCCCCGTCCGTCCTTGTATATTTAAGCGTTGGCGTCGTAGCCGGAGCCGCTCTCATGCATATGTCATGAGCAGTTGCTGCGCGACGGTTTGTTGACGGTCTCGCCGCGGGAACGACGCCGATGGCCAGCGCCCGTCCACTCCCACAGCACCCACCACCGCCCCGAACCCGATAATTATTGTGTTCTACTTTCAATTCAGGTAGCCATCGACGACCCCGAACCGCCCACACACGCGGACCGAAGCGGCGACGCGGAGGGATGAGGCGACAATTAGATTCCCTTTTTCTCGAATAGTGTACTGCATGTGCGGTCAAATTAAATGGCAGACACTGTAAAAGCATTCACGAGCTTGGTGAGCGCACGCGAACCGTAAATAACGCGGGCTCCATTTAATGTCCCCGGAGACGAGACGCCAATAGACTATTCAATAAAATAATATAGCTTTTAAAACCTGTACTTATTTAAAGTTTATTATTTTAAAAATGTTCAATTTTGTCGTGAATACGCAGCACTTAGTAGTACAATACAAAATGTTCATTTAGCCCCGCTCCGGCGCGCTCTCGTCTGATTAATTACTAAGTAAGAGATTTCATAGATGTTTGACTTTATGATGGATCGCTATCAGGCCGTTTACAAAAGTTAAAGGAGCCGGTCATTAATTAAGATTTAGCAAACAACAAAAAGTTTAACTTTGTTTACTGTAAACAAAACAACCATGAAAGGACTGAAATATTATATTTTGATAATGATCTTAATATACTGGCTTTCCGTCCACCAGTAGGCTTAGTGGAGTGAGCTCATAAAGTCTAAGGTTTGAAATTTGAGCCTCCAATATGAAAAACACTATTGTTTCGCCCGTAACTAATATTTTGCCGGAAAATTTACATGATAGTTCCTCAACTGGCTAAGAATAAATCTAGATTGTGATTAGACAAACCAAAAATGTTTATAGTATTAGTTAGTTACCAATTATTATTGATTAATTATAGTAATTATTATTAGCAGGAAAGACAATAGGCAGGCTGACAAATTTGTATGTAGAAAAAGCAACTGGCAAATAAATCCTTCCATTAATCGATCATATGGATTGTGTTGAGCAAGGTTGGTATATATGATGCTTAATTATTGTACCCGGATGTAATTCTATTGATAAAATCCGCATGCTATAGATTAATATGTAATAGTGCAGGAGTAAAGTATTGGAGGTAATATGGAAATGAATGTTGGCTCTAAATGAATAATGAGACTATCATCAATTTATCTATGGCTCTTTAGTACCAAGCAAATAATCCTTCTAATTGAAAATTTCCCACCCTACATTCCATAAGGGAATTAATTCTAAGACCCTAATGCACACCATACATATCTAAAGATGCTACCAATATGCCATTTGAAATACCTCAACTATTTTATGAATTAAATCGCGCTTTTTTATATTATAATTTTTTATTGATGCTTCGAAGATTTTGCAGCCTTCATGGTCACGGGGAGGACTGTGACTGATGACTGATGCCCCGAAAAGTCAAAGTTACAATATCTATCTACTTTCACAATTATACATTTTTTACACCATTTTTTTATTTTACTGTAAACCTACATGTATTGTATATATTTACAAACGCAACTTAGAAATGCATTAAGCAAAATTAACAACATTTTAATTTGCCACAAACACATTTGAACCATGTCAGTATTTGTATATAAACACAGCGTGCCAGTAGGTGTATTTGCAAGCAGTTTGTATGCTAATCACTCTGTATCACAACACTGGTAATGACCATTGCAAAGGTCATAGGGGTCAATGTCCACGATATATTCAGATAAAGTAACCTTTAACATTGAGATTTTTCATATTGTTTATCTGAAAGCAATATATCAAAACAAAGTATACCTTTTTACTCAAAGATAATGCAATTTAAAACTAGCAGTAAAGTAAGCTTTTGTTTTGGAGATGCTTTTGAGCAAACAGGTACGAAGTTCCTGCATTATCTTTATTAAAAAATGTATATTATACAGTTTTTGTTCTCTCAATCAAATGTGCATTCTCATAACAAAAACATCAACCATGAATCACAATACACTATATTTTTAAAGATATTTTATAGCATATATGCATTTTCATGCACAATTTATTTCTTTTTACAATAAGAATATACACATAAGCGAGATGACCATATAAGAATGCATTTTAATGTAAGAAGACAGCAAGTGTATGACTGGCAAAATACATTTATAAATGTATTCAAAATTTTAAGACAGCTATTTGCCAAGAAGTGCTCTTGTTGATAATATTATGATTATCTATCAAAAAGTTAATATTATAGTTGAGGTATTCTTCTTTTTTAACTGATTAGATAATAATTGGGTTCAGATTGATTGCATTTAGCCCATTTCATCTATAATTCATGCAACCAAAAATGTCTTGCAAAGTAAAATAAAAAAAATACTAAGCAGAAATGATGCTAAATAGAGACCAGAAAATAAAATATTTATGGAAATTTCCAAGAGCATAACTTAATGACTGCACTATGTGTATTATAATATAGATCAGAATTTAATATTAATTCCAATTTTATACATTTTGGATTGAACACGGACGATAAAGCTACCCTAAATTGGTTGCTATTTCGGTTATGACGCTATAAAACATATAAATTATAATAAGTTTTCTGTGTCGTAAAAGGTCCTAATGCGAGAAGACAAGAATTGTCAAGTGTCTATTACTAAATTAAAATTACCTGTAATGATATTTACAACCAGAACTATATCGGCCGTGAATACGATTGCGTTCACTGAGCATTAGATATTTATCCCATCTGCAACTGAAGTTTTACCACAAGTAACCTACTTTGTGACAATCCGCGTCGTGGTTATGTTTTTTCAATTTTATCTTTACTCAGCACAACAAATATATTATTTTCAAGATACATTAATTAGCTATATTTATATAACCACACCTATGCCAAAATGCCAAAATTTGTACATAAAACAGTTCCAAAGCCGGTTGCAAAATAATCAATAACATGACGTGAACATTGTTTTACAGTGACAAAATCAATAAAATTGCTTACCTCCACTAAATACTGCGTCGTAAGTTTTATATAACTTAAAAACTTATTATTATTATGAATAATATCCCAATGTAATGGAAAAAAATTATAATCGCAAAACAGGAAAACGATAAAAAAAATGGCGGCAATGCCAGAAAAATGTTTGGTAGCGTTTTCTAATGTTACCAGCTGCTAATATACTATATTCTACTATTTACATTAAACGTGTTTTGTACACTATAGAATGTCAGCTAATAATTTACAAGCACGCAGAAAAATAACTATTAGCTTTGAAAAAAAAAACACAATACACGAAATTTGACAGTTTACAAATGTCACGTTTGTAGGTATTGCGATTACATGTATTTTTTCGAGAAATTATTTTTTTAATAACACGTCTTTTTTTTGTAAATATTTTTTATCGGCAATTTTTTTTTTATTCTAATATGTCAGTGGTTTGTGTAGATAGTGAAATTAGTGGTGTAAATATTTGATTAAACATTTTACTAGTGAAGTCATGAAAAATGAATAACAGTTCTGATTATATTTATTTCTCCGAGCTCCATTGCTCTAAGGATGCCCTCACCGACACATACGGATGGTTTATGCAATTCCTTTTAGCTGTCTTGGCGTTTACTTGCTTGATAGGTAAGTAGTAAAATAATTAAAAGTTAACAAATAAACCGCAACATATTTTGAATAACAACTTGGTAATTAATTACAATATAATTAGTTTTTTTCATTATACGCATAAAAGATCTTGCGATTTAACTGTTTGTTTATATCATTAATTAATTCTGTACATATTTTACACCCAAAACATGCTATAATAATATCCTATGTGGAAATGTAATTTTGGCGTTATATTGCCTTATGCAAGGCTGTCTCTTTTTAGGTTTACATAGACGTCCTTGTAAGTCAACCGTTACACAGCATCTAATGTCAAGGCTTTAGTTACATTTCATGGTCTTCTAGATTGTATTACTAAGCTTCATACTTATAGGTATATTTAGAAATATTATGTCTTATAGTTTTTATTATAACATGTTTAAAGCCGAGAATTCTTTCATAATTGACCAGCTGCTCTTTAATAAAGTACACTTATTATTTATGAATGTAATGGTAAATAAAGTATGGTTCATTGTATTGAGATGTTTATTTGCATAAAAATAATGTCACTTATAATACCCCTGAATAATTTGCAGCTATAATATAGTACACTGTACTGTGTGAAATGACCTTAAAGAAAAGTAGACAAATATCTTTTATTTGCGATGTTTGTTTACATTCTTGTCCACATGAGCTTTAAAAAGTCCTGGATCAATGCCCAGTGTCTATTTGTGTTTTAGTAAATATAATGTGCATCCATTAAAGTATAAAGCAGCATAATTAAATAAGTGCTGGTTGGACAAATTAATAAATAAATTTGAATAATTATGAAACAAAATATAGTTAAGGAACATTCAATTCATCCATGGTATCCTAAACTGCAAACATAGCATGATTTTATTTGTTTAGCTTAAAATCTCTACATATGTTATCAGTTCAACATCATCAGCCATAAGATCCACTGTTGAACTTAGACTCTTCCTAAATATTTCTAGTCTAACCTGTGGTTTTCAGTTCATAATAAAGATAATTTCATTAGTTCAACATAATCTCATTACCTTCTATAATCTTACAAGCTTATTGTATCGGTTTCATTAATTTTTCTGTTCTTTTAAAAGCCTCTAAAGTGTTTAAACAGTGATCTTAAAATTTACACAATTTATGTTAGGTTTATAGCAAATTAGATTTGAAATATGTTTTAGGTAAAAGATTCTGTGAGCCTCGCTATGCCAGAAGACCATGGTTGATTTGGTTCTACGACACATCCAAACAGGGTTTGGGCGCTCTAATCATACACTCTGCAAATGTCTGGCTCTCACCACATCTCACAGGAAATCCTTGTACTTGGTAAGGAAATACTGTATTGGTCCTGGTTATGCTAAATTGATCAAACCCACTTGATGACAGATTTGAGATAATTATGCTTATTTTATATCTCTTGAATTTTCATCTATAAAATTATTTTGCTTCAAGGATTTTTATGGAAGATACAAAGCATGACGAATCTGTTTTGTATTTGGTTAATTTGACATTATTCAGCTGAACGATTTTTGTCAATTAAATTTTGTGATAATATTTTGAGTAATGTGTGTTATATTTGCAAATCAAGATGATGTGGCCATAGGATGCAAAATCAAAGAAGTTATAATGAAGGTAATAAAATTGCCTTAATACAACTGAAGGAGTCTTAATTTATACATAGAATGCATAAGCATATGAAATACTCTTTAGTCTTTCAAATTAGGTCTAGGTTTTTATATTTGTTCAATAACAATAACAAATATAAGTATACACTGCAACTATTTGTGCAACATAATTTGCGTCATACTATAAAATAGCTACACCATACGGTTGATTATAATCGCGTGCGTCAGAATACATATAAGTGCAAAGACAATATTAGTCCTTTAATAATAATGTTACCTAAGATCCCGTTTATTTGATTTCTTAGAGTAAATCAGTTTATTTTCCCAGGTATATTGTCAACTTCATGTTGGATTCGACCCTTGGATTATTAATAATATGGGCAGGCATCAGGCTGGCCCAGTATTGTGCGAGAACTTATGATATACCGCTCATCAACTTTGGTGAATATGGTAAGTTGAACTATATTACATACCTCATTAATTACATTAAAATGGGACACCTCTTAATATTTTTATTTACAGTCTTATAAATATTGTGTGTAACATAATTTAGGCAATGTGTTTTCTGTAATTATTTTTTTCGGGTCAATATGTTGTCAGTTTTGTTCATAATCATTGTAAAATAATATTTCCTTAATAATTATCAATGTAAATGTATCTTCAATGCGTATTAACGTAACTCAAAATATTCTGGTATAGAATGATTAAGATTTGTCTGAGTTACATAATTAATTAGGAATTCCTAAATACTTGATTTCACGATAGTATAATTACGATATTCATCTCCTATCTTGATAAAAAATTTCATACTGTATGCAAAGATAAAACTAAATTGGTATATTTGTTCTTATTATTTTATTAATAAGCCAAACTAGTTTTATATGGATATCGTAAAAAGTCTATTGGATTATAATCTAAGGCCTCCAATATACGATAATTCAACACTTATAAGTGAATGCATCAGACACAATGCATATAATTTACGTCGCCCTAATAATAACAGCGGAATAATAAAATTCAAATGCCCAGTGTTCGAAATTCTATACATATATTTTTCTGCACTCTATATAAACTTTAATTATGCTAAACCCTACACTCTTCCGTGCGCTCAATGTGCTTAAAAGGGGGTACATTTTTTTTTATTCAAGACTTAATATAAAGATTAGGTATTATTCAATAATTAAAGCTGGTGAATTATAATTACTATTTTACAGAAAATTATCTTAATACACATAAAAAATTAAAGGCATTTTTTACATCGTTAAGAATTATAGTTACAATTCGAACCCAGTACAAAGGGCAAACAATAAAATACTTGGGTACAAAATGACGCAACGGGCGTGCGAAATAGATAACAACATTATGTGTCACAATATTGCAATACGCGCCCGCTCTTCAGTGGTATTCCTGAAGAGTCAGACAGAAGTGCAACTAGCGTCCCTGTTGGCAGCATCTTATCGTCCTTAATATTATAAAAAAACACGTAAATCCCATCCCTATCTTACAAGTTTTTAGAATTTAAATCTTGGATAATGATTGTTTGAATATGGATTTAAACCCTTGACCTCACTAGCATCAAATCTCAGTTAGGTGCTAGTAGATTAAAATTACTTTTAAAGTGAGAATAAGTACCTTATTTGGTGTTATATTTAAGTATCGTTATCGCTTGCTTGGTCTAATAGTCTAAGTCCTAGTTTTCATGTCCGAATCGGGACAACAGTATGTAAACTTTTTTTACGCCATAGGCCTTTACTTGGGATTGTATTCCTTAATGAGATTACCGCCAGGGCCACAGGTCGTAAAGACCAAGGTTTGTGATTTGCGTGAATCTGTATTATCACAACGGAGTGCAATAGGGGAAGCAGGATAAGAAATGTTTAGCAGGAAATATTACACAAAATCAACCGTAGAACCAACTTATATCAAACTATAAAGTCAAATTCATACTAGCAAGTTCTGTCAGCAATAGTTGCGCATGAACTGCCAAATGCTAACACTATTGACAAACATTTAAATAATTCCATACATGGGGCTCGACGAATTTCTGCAAGCTTAAAAATTTGCAGAAGTCAGCTTGCCGCAACTGTTGACACGGTAAAGATCGCTTGTGGACTTCTGCAAGTTTTCTTGTTTATCTAAGCTCCGTTATTTGTTTACTCAGGCAAGCCGCCGATGAGCTCGGCGTGGCTGTGCCAGTGCGTGCTGTATGCAGCATTGGCGACGTTCGCGAAGTCGGTGCTGGCGTTGGTGCTGCGAATGTCGCCGGTGGTGGCGGTGCTATCCACGCTGCGGCTCTCGCCGGTATCAGACCCGAGGCTGGAGTTAGCTGTCGTTATGCTCATCATACCATTCTTTGTTAATGTGAGTAAATATTTTGAATCAGTTAGATCTTTACAGGCCATGTGGGAAATCTTAACAAATTGTTCACAATATAACGCATGAAGTATCTTAATTGTATTGACAGTTGACACTGATGATATCTGATTTTATTGGTGTCAGACTCACGATTATGTAAAAGTATCAGTGTGTACAGCTATGGTCAATATTGCTATCGCGGGTAGAAGTTTGCATCGTTGTTATTAGAGTAAGTGGGATGACAGCGCGAATAAATCCGGCTGACCTTAAGCTTTGGTGTGAACAGTTAAGTATTCATGTTTGCGTGCGTCACGCGTTACGTATCAAATATTTCTCAATGAACACATGGCCTTTTTTTGTATGTGATTATCAAAACATTCTGAGATCGCATCGGTTTGCGTCAACCACTGGGACAAGGCCATTTCAACAATAACGCTTATATAAAGAGACTATTATAGCTCGTACGACTCTGCACTTATAAAAAACAAATCATGAGTTGATTGAGTAAATGCACGGATACTTTCAAGGTATTTGTTTCACTAGTCGCGTTTATGGGTCGTTATTTAAATCGATGCTTGAAAGGCAAATCATATCTAAGCGACAAGTATACCGAAAATGTATTCTATAAATATTTAGAAACGTCATATTTTTCTGTGTCGTTTGATCTAGGTTTTGTTCTAGAACAATTTAAATATCATTAGGCTATATCTTTATGAAATAAAAAATTTAATTGTTATGAATTCTTATATTCAAATTGAAACTTTAAACCACTCTATTAAAAAAATTACTGCTTGTCGCTTAGATATTATTGCCTTTTAAGCGTCGAAATCATTCACTGCAATGTTATCAACAGTTGCCTGTATTTTCAGAATCGTTATATGACACGAGAGATATCTTCACATGACATAATATATTTGTGCGCGAAGTAGTGTACTTTACGATACTACGTCATCGTACAATGAAAACAAATTCACCGAGATTTGTTTACAGTATTTATTTTTAGAAAGTAAATCTTCTGTTGCTGTAACTTTGCTCGAAATATTACAATAGATATAGTTTGTTAGTTAAGTTTAATAAAGTTAGTTTTAACAAATTATACTTTTTCTATTGAGTGCTTGAGAATCCTGTTATCTTGCCATGCCTTCTACAAATTGCACATGGTTTACTGGTGTTAGGTTTCTCATATGTGAGAGTCCATCTGGATAGGTACCACCGTAATGTCTATTTCGGCCGCCAAGCAGCAGTGTGTAGTCACTGTTGTATTCCGGTTTGAAGGTTATTGTAGTCAGTGTAACTACTGGACATAATGAGACTTAACATCTCATGTCTCAGGATGTCGAGCACAATGGAATACCCAACGATACTAAGTCTAAGATACCTTCATGTCCTAAATAATACATAATTAGATTTGCTCGCAGCTACGCCCTCGGGAAGGAATTTCCCAGGATAGAAAGTAGCCTATAACCTTCCCAGCGTCTTAAAGTATCTCCATACCAAATTTCATAAAATACCGTTCAGTAGATGTTCAAAAAATCTATATCATACAGATAGAAAGAAACGGGACTTTGTTTTTATAATATGTATAGATATTGTAATTTAGGCCGACATGATTGTGTCTAATGACGTGAGATAGCCATCTGTTGCCATTCGATACTTTATCTGGACGCGCTTACCATCGGTGCAGTGCAGGCTTTGCCGTGCCAGGAATAACAAAAAAATATATATGTTCTTGTACATATTGAAATTTCTCCACTTGCTTAGATTTCCTCCATATATTGATATTGTCTCTTCTGCACTCTACGCAAAGAATTCTCGTCTCTGACTTTCTCAAAATCTATGATATCGTTAATAATTAAAAAATATTAATATTCTATGTAACTAGTGATGTGCCATAAATCCGTTATCACTTGAGATAACCTCTTCAATATATCAATAAGACAGGACGGCGCGTTAAGTGGATCACGGCGATACTTTAAAGTCTATTATCAATTACATACCCAGGCATGTTGAGTTAAAATCATTATAACCAACTAGTGTACTACTTTTTATCGCCAAGGAATATTTATTATATGTTATGTTTTCTAATTTTGTATAAAAAGCGTATCACAGAACACCATCCGTCATACTTAATAGGAGTGTGGTTTTAATGTGTTCAGATTCTTGTTAATACTATATCGACGGTTGAAAGGCTAATTGACTGAATGTTGCTTAACATTTGTCTTTTCGAAAAATTAACTGTTTTAAAAAACATAGATAAAGCACAGAGATACTTTAATTCCGAGTATTATTTTTTATTTTAATTTATTTGGGAAAAGAAACAACTGTATACTACAAATCTATATATTACATTCAAGCCGAAAAAGTAACCAATTTTTTTAAAAAAATAAACATATTATGTTTAGGCTTTATGGACTTCTCGCAGCACTTGGCATCTATGTAGTGTTGATCCTAAATTGAACCTTATTAATTCCAATTTAGAAGATAGTATAATGAAGTATTGGGTCGTATACAGCATTTAACACAAGTGTCAAACGACCAAGTGCAAGGATATTTTTGATAGAAAAATGACACCTATTCGTGTTACATTTAGGTTTAATTTTATGAAAAATACCTAACTGCAATAACATTTGTACAAATATAAAATTATTGGGTAGGTACGATAGACTTTTACAAACACACAAAACAAATGTTTGCACGATAATAATGTGAAATATCATCGGTATACACTCCACTAAGTATCATGTCTCACCAATATTGTTAAAGCTAAAGTTTGTGACGGCTGGATATTTAGATGTTTGTTGGTGTACCGCAAAGACCTTTAAATGAATTTGCACTCGGATTTAAATTAACATCATATAGTTGGCTACTTTTATACCGAATATGTACTCAGTGGAACTTTTATACCAAGAAAAGGTTTTCAAAAACGAAGCCTAGTGATTTCTGTCATGTCATGAACTTGAATGGTGACCAATATACACACCCTAATTACCGTTATTTAATATGTGAAATATTATATCTGATATGGTCTAATATGCAAGGACTGGCACGGTGTTTGTGAACGAAACAGTGTTTTGATCGAAATTTACCATGAAAAGCATTTGATTTTAGCTTTACAAAATACAAGAGTCAGGGTTAAAATACGAGAGTCTGTCTTTTGTCTATTTTTCTGCCACCAAGCATTTACATCCCTATATATTTTTTGGCTTGGTTTAAAGAGATGTGAAATAGCAATTGCATAATAATCAGCACTATCTCATTTGAAGATTTAACAAACCATATCTCTGTCTACTAGCGTATTACAGTGCTATGCACTATGCAGTATTTTGAAATTTATTATTTTAGCTAGTGCCGTATTTCATCAAATGAGCCAACCAATCTTCATATAGTTATATTGAAATAATCGCTTTATCGTAAAATTAATCTGAGTTATTCTGATGTATAACCAATATTACTGTAAAGTTTCATCTAAATCCGTTCAATAGTTTTTTCGTGAAAAAGGGACAAACATACATACATCCATCCTCACAAACTTTCGCATTTATAATATTAGTAGGATTAAATAATTTCGTAAAGTAAATAAGCGTAGATCTATCGTTGACATTATAAAAGATTCAGTACTGTTCTCACTCCTCACCTTTGTCAGGTGAAGGTTATCAAATTTCTATCGATTGGAATTATTATTGTCAACGGTTATTTTAAAATGCATAGCGTTCAATTGCATATCACGTGGAACCTTGATTATATCTACATATTTACTACAACAATATTTAAAATATATTTTATGATAGCTCTGCCTCACGGCTCAGTGTTGCAATTCTTTACATTTATTTTATTTCCATAAAAAGTACTTAGGCTCTACATTAATCCGGTACTTTACTTTGTAGGTACTAAATTATTATAAAAGAGTATTTTCTTTAATTATGATATCACATTAATTTGTATTATAATCTTTGCAGATATTAATATTCTGGGTAACAGACAACTTCCTCATGTACCATCCAAGAGGTGTGAGCAGTAAGATCAAAACGAAGGTAAGAGAATATTTACGTCGTATAAATTAGTCCTAGTGGTAGCGATGAAGGTTATCCTCCACGAAAAAATAAATAATGTGGTGTCTGATATGTGTAGTCGAATACGTAGATAAATCTGTTAAAGTACTGACATATACGTAAAAGCATCTCATGTTACAATCGTCATAATATTGTATGGAGGTCGACACCCCGTGAAAAAAAGGAAGAAAAAAGATCAAATTTTTATTATTTGCTCAAAAACCAGTTATAGAAAATAAAGTTTTTTTTACATACAATTAAATTAATGCCAGCAATGGGCTACTCATTAAGCATCATGCTGCTGCAATACAGCTGCAGAGCTGGTTTTCATTAAAAAGCTCAAGTGTCGCACGGGTGTTCAGTCCAGTCTTAAATTTCAATTTAGGGCTTTAATAATAATAATAATATCAGCCCTGTATTTTATACTGGTCCCACATTTGTGCACGGGCTTCCTCTACTACTGAGAGGGATTAGGCCTTAGTCCACCACGCTGGCCTAGTGCGGATTAATAGACTTCACACACCCCCGAAAATTCCTATAGAAAATTTCTCAGGTATGCAGGTTTCCTCACGATGTTTTCCTTCACCGTTAAAGCAAGCGATAATTCACAAAGAATACACACATATTTTTATAGAAAAGTCAGAGGTTTGTGCCCTTGAGATTTGAATCTGCGGACATTCGTCTCGGCAGTCCGTTCCACAACCAATTAGGCTATCGCCGCTTATTAGGGCTTTAATAATTATAAAAAATCACATGTGTTAAAGTTTTATTTTTTATTATAGGAGTCATAGTCTGTTAGCGTTGTCCTGGCACCTATCCTTATTAAGATGCAAATGTCCTCGAAGTTAGGAACTAAGAGAAACTTTTGGTCCCACGAAACCTAAACCAATTTCAACGCTGTCCGTTCAAATGATACAAAGACATTTTGAGGTATTCCTAAATTATGTCACCAGTCAATTAAAGTTTAATTATGTTGGAATAATCTAGAACATTGACCCACTTATAGAAATGTTAATGTCCCCGTTACGAAACGCGGACGTATTAGGACAAAAATATGATCTACTTAGGGCCTAATGATTTCTTATGTTTACGCGAAGGTTAGACATTAAAATTAAACTATTTTTCGGATTTCACCGCGGTTTTAATATTATAGTTTTATCCCGGCGTTTCGAAGACTTTGCAGCCTTCGTGGTCACGGAGGGACTGAGGTGTTGTTCATCCGCAAAATCAAAGTTACAATGTCTACCTACATTTTACAATTATACGACTTTTTAAAATTTAAACTGTTGGTGGTCCGAAGTACGCAGAATGAGCTAACAGTGTCTTGATCGCCTACATTCTGATTCGTTGTCTGATTGTGTCGGAAAAAAACGAAAACATTAAAACCGTGATACAATCCGAAAAATAATTTAATTTTTATACGTAAGGCCTGTTAACATATCTATAAGAAAGTCATTACACGGGCTAATACCTCCAGGTACGATACCAGTCCATCAAAAAAGAGAAATCAGGGTCTGAAGAGGAAGATCATTCGGCGGACGAACGACTGCTCGGCGCCTCGGTATGACCACACAGGAAGCCCAGTGTACCGCGGGCTTAGATATCGTAATCTCTTAGATAAGTTTATTGGCAAACAATTGGCTGTTACAAATAACGTTTTCCAGTTAATATTTTATACGAAGTGTGTTTCTATTTAATTGGTTTTGGTAAATCGCT